>NC_056734.1:639952813-640005313 GCF_019279795.1 Protopterus annectens | reverse complement strand
AAGGAATAATTATAGGTGGTGTGGAAACTGGCTATTACCAACATCTGTAGCAGCAACACTAATCTACTCAGGAAGGTTGTTTTAAAATCAGTAACAAATATTTATATAGAGAATTTAATGCTGACAAGGAGTGATTACATCAAACACATCAAAATTACTATTAACAGGTGAACCTTCCCAATCTGCAAAGAATGAAAAAAAAGACTGTGCATAGTAAGTGCTCCCCACACCTTGTTAATATGTATACAGCAGTGTATGCTATTTTTTATTAATAATAGCAGACACTACTGTATGCTATTACTAATAAAGATATGACATACACTACTGTATGCTTATTAAGGAGGTGTATGCTATTTTTATCAGTGATTTTTCAAATAATTTTTATAGGGTCAGCAGCAGAAGCAAACAGATCCATTATAGTAATAATATGGTGGATATCAGCAGCAGAATGCCTGATGATGATGATGATGATGATGGTAGCATAGTTATATTTATTATTTAACCTGATGAAAGTGTCAGTCCCCAAGCTAAATGGCAGGGTGCCACACTCTACAACATGTTGCTAACTTTGCAGCAAATGGAAATACATCACAAAGTAAAGGATGTGCTGTCATTTCACTCACATTTTTACAGGGAGAAAACCCATGAATCTTTTCACCAGTATATCCAAACCAAGATGAACACTTTCAGGATAATGGCAGACATTCAGAGGTTATAGTGTCCACAGTGACACCTTTACAAAGAGGAACTAGGTGCAGGAATTTGTTATAGCTTGCTCTCCGTGGTAACATATAAAACATTGGCTGTCCAGCAACAAATGTGCCATGACATTGCTAGAGCTCAGAGCATTACCACAGAGAGCCTTCTGAAAATGTTCAGAATCCACTAAGACATACATAAGGATTTCCAGCACTACATGGAAATAGCACAGCATAGACATAACGGCAATATCACACTGCTATGTAGCATGGTGGCACACTAAGCTTCCGTGGCCTCCTCCATACATATACTAGTTAGGACTTACCAGACTCAAGTAGGAGTCAGTCTTGAAAAGTGGAAGAGGACAGGGTGCTGTCTACATACTTGGAGGCAGATCCTATAAAACTACAAGGGCTTCTCAAGAAAGTACTGTAATTAGAAGGGGGAGCAAGGGCAACAAATTTCTTGCAGTTCATATTAGCACTCATCAGTATCTATCAGAACCTCTTATTTGAGGTCCCTGTCTTGCAAGACTGTCAGATCAGTGTACGATCACCTGCATCAAGTAAGTCATGACATTGAACCGATTCACCTCTGGCTCTCATGACAGCCCCTCTACAAAATCACTTGCACTATCACCTACCTTATCTTTAGGTGATGTGTATGGCATGCTTCACCTTGATCTACTGTAATTTAAGTGTGATGTTTCTGTTACTTATTATTTGAGCAACGTACACACATGTCAATGTATAACTTGAAGGGGAATAAGTTATATAACATAAAAAATGGGGGTGGTAGGGAGACAGGATATTTTGTAACTGTATGATTCTCATTCCTGTAATTTTACTATTTAAAATCTCATGAAACTGTGAAAAGAAAGCTGTATGTCATAACATAAGATTTTCAGTCATTAGCACTGTTTATGATCTATGCATTATCATTGTTAGAACCTGCAGTTATCTGCAATTTAAAATTATTAAAATTAGTAATAGATAAGTTTTTGATGAAACTGTTAAAAAAATTACAGCTTAAAATGAAGTATCCTGCCATGTAAACAAGCACAACTGCCACCTTACCCTTGCCACTGCAGAAACAATGATATTTTTGTCTCTGAGGCCACAAATTATTGTTTATGACAAAATAAAATAATCTTACGGCAGTACCTCTACAAACAGTATAGGACAGAATGACACAGCACTGCATAATATACAAAAATCAACTGATACCTTTCATTAAAGTGCAAGGTGTGAGCTCATGTTAAATGCTGAATTAACTCATTTCACTAACTGCAACTCTTTGGGGTGTTTAGAATGTGCATAGTTAAGTACACCACCTAACTAGAATTTATTGTGCAAGACAGTTACAAAGGTGATTTTTTATTATATGATACCTTATGCCATCACTGAACAACATTCAGCGAATACTCATATATGACTTTTACCAACCATAATATGAGGACCTGTTCTGAAATAAAAAAATATTATTTAAAGATGAGCAGGGATGTCAGATGAACAGTGACAGCAGACTATGCAGCATACAGCATAGCCCACACATATCACTGCATGCATTAATTATACTCTATGTGTGTTTTGCAAGAAAGGAAACACTGATCTGAATGTCATGGTCCATTCTTCTGGACTAGATGCCACCTCTTTATCTGTGTAGATGTATGCCATTCACAATACTGCCACATGGGGTCCCTTATTACTGCTGCTGGCTGGTCATCATCAGTCATATTGGGACTGGAACTAGGAGCTGCTCTGACAGTATGCCAGTGCACGATCATGTTGTGCAGAATGTGACATGGAGTAAAAATCATGCAATCACCCCCTAGTCATCCGTGCACCTAAAGCAATTTCTCAGAGACCCTCTTGATGAAAATATAGCTCTGGGACAGGGCCATATTAAAGTTTTCTTCCACATCTCCACTTGGATTTTTAACTGGTGTCATGAGCATGGCTCCAGTTAATATTCATCATCAACTGAAAGACAAAAAAAGAGAGCGAGAGAGAGAATGAGGGAAGAAAATAAAGAAAAAGTGGTTTGGTATTTAACAATACATTTTCAATGACTAACTATTTAAATAAGAAAAAAATAAAATAAAATATTTTTCCATTTACCAACAAGATGACCACCAGGCATCCTTCCTTGCTAGAAGTGATAGAGAGAGATAATGTGTCAGATATGGGAATCCTGTACCCTGCCAGGATGCTGGGCAGAGACATTCATTATGGACTTCCATGCATCACAGACTACCTGAGAAAGAGTGAAATAGTAGCTCTTCCTATTGTTGAACTGCTCACCACATGGACCTGAAGGGGCCCTAATTGCAACATGGCTGTTATCTATTGCATCCAATACTTCAGGGAAGCATATCATGATATAAAAATAATACATAGTCCAAGCTCACTCCTAAGGTGACACTGGGAAATAGATGTACCAATCCACCAATCACTAAATGACACCAAAGTAAATGTTTTTTCAGTGATCACTAATCATTTCCACTGCTGTTGTAATGATTTTCCGTTTAGAAATGGCAGCTTTACAGTATTCACTTATGTCATTGTAACGTGCCTGTAACAAAATGAGATACTGCCAGCCCAGCTAGTGGAATTTTGTAAAGAATTATATGCCATTTGTGAATATTAATATGATTTGTGTAGAACTGTGACAGAAGGAGATACCGATAGCCCAGCTCTCTGGAATTTTGGAATTGTTTGTCGGTCATTTGTGGATGTCAACATGCTCATGTAAGATGCTTGTGTTACAGATGTATTAGAACTGTATGTCTTATTGTACAGATGTATGCTGAAGAGATATTTTGTAAAGTACTGATCAGAAATGTATATGCACTACTGTAACTGGATGTATATATTTTAATAGGTGAGACAGAAACACAGGAAATTAACTTGCAAAACTTCAGAAGAATAGTTGAAATTGTTACTTTATGGCTGGACCATAAACAAAAGAGATGTTATCTTTCAGTTTCAGTGCAACAGAAGACATAATGTCTAGTACTAGAAGTTTTTTGTATTGTCTTTAAATGTGGAGGAATGTAAATTATTTTACAACTTCCACCATTTGCCATAAGATCTAATTTAAGAGCTCTCTGAGAAAGAGAATGGTCATTTTGTATTTTGTCTTTGACCTGACAAGAACATCCACTCACCACATCTGCCGACTTGCTCTGAGTAAGTAGGCCTAGGGAACAGTTTATTTCTTTTATATATAGTCAGGAATATAGTGAAGAATAGTTTAGATGTTTTCTTTATTTATTTGAGACTGTCCTGCAATGTTGTTTTAAATATTTCCTATGATTTTGAACTCTGATGTAGCTGTGATGACTTACTGAGTATTTTCTTATTCTTTCCTTAGTTGTTATTAAATATATTAAAACCTTTCATTGTGGCTGATATTTGTGAGTCATATTTAAGTTCTGAGAGTACTTGCATACTTATTTGGTGACACTGTGGGCCACTCCTAATAGTCTTGCTGTAGGTCAAACAACCATTTGTATTAATAGTAACATTACACAGTAAGATTGTACACCCCTTTTTAAGGGCCTTAAAGTAGCTGATAAGGAGTGGCTGGTGGTAGTCTAAACTACCTTATAGTCTTGGAAAAAGGTGGTATAGCTAGTAAACTTGTGCCAGCCTTTCCCAGCTGTGCATGTGTGTGTGTGTGTGTGTGTGTGTGTGTGTGTGTGTGTGTGTGTGTGTGTGTGTGTGTTGTGTATAAATCAATTCTCAAAAAGTGTGTGTCAGCTACTTCGTCAGGGATACAAAGCATTGGTTGGACAGAGAGGACTCGAGGTCTTAGCTTGGACAATCAGCTGAGATCTCAACTCTATGGCTGTGCCAGTGAGAAGTCTTATTTGGGGATCTGGAGATAGGGGGAGAAACCATAGACCTATGGCCTTTGTGTGATCTTAAGGGAAATTTCACTTAATGCAGAGAACTACATCTGGAAATACTGTGTGTTCCTGTCATACTTCCCAGTGTACATCCTCCACTGGTGCTAGTGATGAGGATTGAGGGTCCTTGATTATTGTTGCCAGTGGTGGTGTGTCACATATATTGGTGGCCAGTGGTGGGATATCCACATATTAGGACTCAGTGCTGTGGATATTGAATTTCTGTAGCCTGTAAACAGTGGTCACTGAAGGTGTTTGTACTCCCAATCAGCCACAGAGTGAAGATTCAGCGTTTCATATCACAATAGTTTTATTTTTTTTTGTTAGCTTAGTTAGCCAGGGAGAGCAGGCAAGTATGTCGCCATTGGAGTATGGCAAGCTGACAAAGAGCCAGTTGGCTGAGATGTGCCAAGACAAAGGACTGGTGCATGCCAACCTGACTAAAGCACAGATGATTGCAACCTTCATCACAGCTGCATCACAGACCAGCAACCAGGAGGACAATCAGACTAGCCTTGGGGATGTACAACTCTCAGAAAATGGACAGTTCAACCTTTCCACAGAGGGCCTAAAAATCCATCTTAAGTTAAAGAGACTTGAACTGGAGGCCAAACGTTTGGAAATGGAATTAGCAGAGAGACTGAGATGCCTGGAGGGCAAAGAGAATGAGAAGCTGAGACCTCTGGAGCCTGAGAAAAATTAGAAACTACAATGTCTGGAAGCTGTGGAGAATGAGAGGCAGTGGCAACACAAAAAAGAGATGCTGATTCTTCACTAGGGTTATGGAGGCAATAGGGAAGGGAGCAACCAAACCCCAGAAGCAACAAAGGTCAGTAAATTTTGTCCACAATTTACAGAGGGGGATAATTCTGATAGTTTTATTCATATGTTTGAAAGGGTACATAAACAGTATAATGTTGACCAAGGGCTCTGGGTATGGTTCGTGACCCCCTTACTCCACGGTAAAGCTGTAACTTATATTTAAAAATTGTCTGAAACTGATTGCTTAAATTACAATAATGTTAAAAATATGAGTGTTGTTAGTCAACACCTGATCTTATAGAAAAAAAGTTTCATGAGCATAGATGCAAGGCAGATGAAAGTATGTGTGAATATATTGCTAAACAAAGCACTTATTTTCATAGGTGGGTGAGGGGGGGCAGGTTACCACTTTTGAAGGGCTGGCAGACCTTTTGGTGAGGGAACAAGCCCTTAGCACTTTGCCTGAGGGCATGAGAACTTGTGAGAATGTAACACAGCAGATGAGTTGGGGAAAAGGAAGACCTATACCTAGAAAGCAGGACATCATTGCACAGGAAGGGATACCCAGTGCTGCTCATGGGTCTAAGGAAACTCATGGTGGGAAGCCTAAACTGCCCCAACAGAGTCCACCAGTAGCAGAGGAAGCCACTGGACCAGGAACACATCCAGGACCAAGGATTAAATGTTTTAAATGCAACAAGTGGGGTCATGTAGCAAATAGATATCCACTGAGTCAAGATGGGGAACAAAAGGTGGGAGAGCCAGAATGCCAGCAGTAAGTTGTCTGGAGACAAGGGTACCAAACTACTACAGCAGTTTATATCCTGTCATAGTAGATGAGAAAGAGGCCACTGCTAAGAGAGACACAGCCTCTGACCTAACCATTGAGAAGCCTGCAATAGTTAAAGAAGAGCACTACTTGTTGGGTAGTCTACATCAGTTAGAGCTTTAAGAGGGACCCCATTCCAAATATATTAGCATAGGGTTCACCTTGACTGGGAGGGTGGAAAAGGAAGCAGGTAAGTAGGTGTGTTTGAGGATATCTCTGCAGATGTCCTGATAGAGAATGATTTTGATAAAGCAGCACCATGTATGCATGCAGAGACATGCAGTCAGGCTTGAAGACAAACATGTGGGTCTGGTAGCCTGGAGGAGACCCAGACAGACTGCAGACTTGAAGCCAGGACTGGTGTGGTGGTTACTTCAGAGATAGAGCTACCCTGTAGCAGTGAGAATGAAGGTGAGCCACAGTTGCTTGTGGGTACTGATGTTCCCTTGGACAGAGTGATTGCAAGGGCAGGAGTGAGTAGTAGTACCCAGGCTGATAGTGAGGCACTGCTGTCAGAGAATACCAGATTTCCTGTGGAAGGGGAGCTAAGAAGAGTTACAAAGAGAGAAATGAGACAGGCTTAGCTCTCCGATACTACATTACAAGGCCTGAGGGAAGTAACTAGTGAGGCACCTGATTCTCAAGAGAAGGGTGAATCTGTATACTGGGACAAAGAATTACTGTATAGAGAGTGGACCCCTGAGGGAGGGCTAGAGGGTGAAAGAATACAGCAGTTGGTAGTGCCCAGAACCTACCATCTGGCACTTCTAGTCATAACCCATGATATTCCCTTTGCAGGTCATATGGGCATAAAACATACCAAGTGACTACTTATCCAGAACCTTTATGGGCCTGGGATTTCCAGAGATGTAACAGGGTACTGCAGGAGCTGTGAGCAGTGCCAAACAGTAGGCAAGGCAGGAGACAAGGTGAAAGCTCCTTTGATGTTTTTGCTTGTGATTGAGGAGTCGTATCAGAGGGTAGGCATGGATATTGTGGGGCCTCTGGGTACCCCAAGTTCCACAGGAAAAAGTATATCCTAGTGACAGATTATACGGTCCTCCATGGAGGTAGAAAAGGTGACAAATACTCTGTCAGATATTTTCAGCAGGGTAGGTTTCCCAAAAGAAATACTGACTGACAGAGGTTCCAATTTCATGTCAGACCTGCTGGCTTGTCTGTGGAGGTACTGTGGGATGAAGCATTTAAAGACCACCCCCTACCATCCCTTGGACTAAAGGTCTTGTTGAGAAGTTAAATTCTACACTGAAGACCATGCTACAGGCATTTGCTGACCAGTTTAAGAGAGAGTGAGATAAATATTTGCCCCAGTTGTTTGCTTACAGGAAGGTGCCCCTTTTTACCATTTGAGTTGATATTTGGGCATACGGTGAGGGGACCTCTAGATTTGATTTCTGATAGGTGGAAGGGTGAGTGTGAATCCCACAAGGATTCTGTTGTGACATAAGTCCTAAATCTCAAGACATGGCTCAGGAGACTCATGGGCTTGGTGCAGGAGAACTTGGCAGAAGCCCAACAGCAGAAAAATTTCTGGTATGACAGGAATGCTCAAGCTAGAGAATATGCTGTAGAGCAGCAGGTGATAGTTCTCATTTCTTTCAAACACAACAAGCTGCAGGCAGCTTGGGAGGAATCCGTCATAGTTCTCATTTCTGTCAGACACAACAAGCTGCAGGCAGCTTGGGAGGAATCCTTCAAAGTGGTAAAGAATATTGGTGCTGTTAACTACATTGTAAAACTGCTAGGCAGGAGGCAGGGCCACAAATTGTACCATGCTACCATGAAACCTTACCATGATAGAGAGTCCCTGGTGATAGGTATTTGTAGTACAAGGCAAGAGGAGTCTTATGGGGATATATGGCTACAGGGAGCCCGCCAGCAAAATTCCATATAGCTATGGTGGACCTAGGATTGCAGGCATATGATAGGACAGTGCAGCACTGTACTGGGGTTAGCAATGCCAATACTGATGGGCTCTCAAGACAGGGAATGGGATAAGGTATTCCCAGATAGGCTCAACCCTCTCAAGCAACAGGGTCACTTGAAAAACTAGTTTGAGTCTTCATGGGGGAGGGGAGAAATATAAGCAAATGAGATACTGCCAGCCCAGCTAGCTGGAATTTTATAAATAATTATATGTCATTTGTGAATATTAATATGATTCATATAGAAGTGTGGCAGAAGGAGATAGTGCCAGCCCAGCTATCTGGAATTTGTAAGTGGTTATGTGTCATTTGTGAATGTCAAAATGCTTATGTAAGATGCTTGTGTTACAGATGTATTAGAACTGTATGTCATATTGTACAGATGTATGCTGAAGAGATATTTTGACAGGGGCACAGGAAAATAATTTTCTTGGGTGGCGAAAGCCAGGGAACCTTTTTGACTAGGCTTATATAGGCCCCTGGGCCGATAGCCTAGTACCAATCTATGAACCTAAGTACTGAGTAGAAATGTATATGCACTATTGTAACTGTTTAGATGTATCTATTTTGACAGGGGAGACTGAAGCACATAGATAAGAATAGTTGAAATTAAGTTACTTTATTGCTGGGACATAGACAAAAGAGATGTTGTCTTTCAGTTTCAGTGCAACAGGAGACATAATGTCTAGAACTGGAAGTTGTTTGTATGTCTTTAAATGTGGTGGAATGAAAATTATTTTACTACTACCACCATTTGCCAAAGGATCTGAGGTCTATGTATTTTCACAGATAGATGCAAAATGCTACCAGCTGCAGTGGGGGTTTTCACCTTGGATTCTCAGATGAGAAGAAATGATGTAATGCTGCAAGCTACCCCAGCAGTAATATTTAAAATATTAATTTAAGAACTCTCTGAGAGAGAGAGAGAGAGAGAGAGAGACAGAGAGACAGAGACAGAGAGAGAGAGAGAGAGAGAGAGAACCTTTTTCTTTGACCTGACAAGAACATCCACTCACCACATCTGCCTGCTTGCTCCAAGTAAGTCTAGGGAACAGTACAATTCCTTTAGGTATAGTCAGAAATATAGTTTAGATGTCTTCTTTATTCATTTGAGACTGTTCTGCTATGTTGTTGTAAATATTTCCTGTGATTCTGAACCCTGATGTAACTGTGATTGCTTACTATTTTCTTGTTCTTTTATTATTTGTTATTATATATATTTAAACCTTTCATTGCAGCTGATATTTGTGAGGCACATTTAAGTTCAGAGAGTACTTACATACTTATTTGGTGACACTGTGGGCCACTCCTAATAGCCTTGCTCTTAGTCACAAAACCATTTGTATTAATAGTAAGATTACAAAGTACGTTTGGACCCCCTCTGTTAAGGGCCTTAAAGTAGCTGAGAAGGAGTGGCTGGTGGCAGTCAAAACTACCTTATAGTCTGTGCAAAAGGTGTCTTAGCTAGTAAATCTGTGCCAGCCTTTTCCAGGTGTGTGTGTGTGTGTGTGTGTGTGTGTGTGTGTGTGTGTGTGTGTGTGTGTGTGTGTGTGTGTGTGTTTGTATATAAATCAAATCTCAAAGAGTGTGCATGTCAGCTGCTTAGGCAGGGACACAAAGCACTGGTTGGACATTGGGGGTGCTGGAGGTCTTGGCTTGGCCACTTAGCTGAGATCTCAACTCCATAGCTGTGCCAATGGGGAGTCTTACTGGTGATCTGGAGAAAGAGGGAGAAACCAGCCCCAGACTGACTGTAGTCTCTGTGTGTTCCTAAGGGAAATTGCACTTGATGCAGAGTTGCATCTGGAAATACTGTTTGTGTACGTGCCATACTTCCCAATGTACATCCCCTACTGGTGCTAGTGGAGAGGATTAAAGCTCCTTGATTACTGTTGCCAGTGGTGGGGGAACACAGCGCCCATCATTTCAGTAAAACAAATATTTGTTAAAGTTATCTCATCAATTTTACATTATGTTGAAGTGTTTTATATTAATTTATAATGTTTTATATATATTTTTTTTATTTAAAAAGTCTGCAGCTTCCTAAATACTTTGCTGCCTAACTTTAAGTAATTGCAAGTTAATATGGTGGAGATATACTTTTTCATGTAAATGCAGACCCATTCACACATTTTATTTGTAAGTTAAAATAATTTCCATTTATCTCTTGGACTGCAGTAATATACAAATGTGTATGGCTACTTATGCACATACGTTATTCCTGATTACTCATAGGTTCACATGAAAGCTGTGTAGAAAGCACTGTAGTTGAGGGCTGTCCTCAGCATGCAATGGGAACACACAGATAGACGCAGTTAAGCTCAAAGCTGACTAAGTTTAGATAAAGCAGACTGGAGTCATATGCATGTGAGTTTCCATAACCATGAAGTATAATCTTAGCCCATCTTATATCATCAGGCACACCATATTACCTCAAAGCACTCATCATTTAGTAATAGTTTGTAGTCATAAACACACACACACACACACACACACACACACACACACACACACACACACACACACACACACACACACACACACACACACACTCACATACACATACACATATACTTCTAATAATGGCAACACCTGTGAAGGTACAAGGCCATGCTCCAAGCTAGTCAGATAAGGAGACCGAGATTATGGTTTACCTTCCATGTGAGTCACACCTGGATAAGAACCATTCATGCATTAATTCTAATAGGAGTATTGGTATGCACCTGTCATTCATGCAGGAATTACCTGCTCCAGGCACCATTGCTGTCACAAGTATGAAGTCCTGTAGAACCATGGGCCTGAACAGCTGGCTGAGTGGTTTGACCCAGTAGAGACAAGAAGGCCTGAGTTCTATAGTAAGTATTGTTTTATTCATAATTTTTATTTTTGGTCATATAAAGCATAGGTTTAAAAATAAATTATAGGAAGGTTGCATAACTGTAGGTATTTGCAAGAAGAAATATGTGTAACTCCAATGCTGTATCTATAATGTTATTGTAATAATTCAAAACAAAGCATAAGCACATCTGTGCATATAACTGCATCTGCATACAAGTATATGGGATGCTTATAATTGTCTGAATAAGTACTAAGGTATATATATATATATCATCATCATCATTCTCCGGATCATCTCTTTCCATTTCTTCCTATCCTCTGCATCTTGCTCTGTCACACCAACACCATGTCCATAAACCTTATCTTAGGCCTTCCTCTATTCCTCTTACCTGGCAGCTCCATCCTTAGCATCTTTTTCCCAATATACCCATCATCCCTCCTCAGCACATGTCAAACCAGCAAACCAACGTCTCTCTTGCTTTGTCTCCAAACTGTCAACATGAGCTGACCCTCTAATATACCGATTCCTAATCCTATCCATCCTAGTCACACCGATTGCAAATCTTAACATCTTTAACTCTGCCACATCCAGCTCTGACTCCTGCCTTTTGTCAATGCCACTGTCTCCAACCCATATAACATAGCTGGTCTCACTACACTCTTGTAGACCTTCCCTTTCACTCTTACGGATACCGTCTGTCACAAATCACTCCTGACACTCTTCTCCACCCATTCCACCCTGCCTGTACTCTCTTCTTCACCTCTCTTCCACATTCACCATTACTCTGAACTGTTGATCCCAAGTACTTTTACCAACTCTACTCCTGCATCCTCACCATTCCTCTACCCTCCCTCTCATTTACACACATATATTCTGTCTTAGCCCTGCTGACCTCATTCCCCTGCTCTCTAGAGCATATCTCCACCTCTCCAGAGTCTCCTCAACCTGATTCCTACTCTCACTACAGATCACAATGTCATCTGCAAACATCATAGTCCACGGGCCTCCTGTCTGATCTCATCTGTCAACCTGTCCATCACCACTGCAAATAAGAAAGGACTCAGAGCTGATCCTTGATGTAATCCCACCTCCACCTTAAACGGATCTGTCACTCCCACTGCAGTCCTCACCACTGTCACACTACCCTCGTACATATCCTGTACCACTCTTTCTCTGCCACTCCCGACTTCCTCATACAATACCACAACTCTTCTCTAGGCACCCTGTCATATGCTTTCTCCAAGTCTACCCTTCTGACCTTCTCTGTATTTCTCCATCAACACTCTCAGAGCAAACATTGCATCTGTAGTGCTCTTTCCTGGCATGAAACCATACTGCTGATCACTAATCATCACCTCCCTTCTTAACCTTGCTTCCACTACTCTTTCCCATAACTTCAAGCTGTGACTAATCAGTTTTATCCCTCTGTAGTTACTGCAGCTCTGCACATCACCCTTATTCTTAAAGATAGGTACCAAAACACTTTCTCCACTCCTCAGGCATCCTCTGACTTTCCAAAATTTCATTAAACAATCTAGTTAGAAATTCCACTGCCATTTCTCCTAAGCACCTCCATGCTTCCATTGGTATGTCATCTGGGCCAACAGCCTTTCCATTCTTCATCCTCTTCATAGCTGCCCTTACTTCCTCCTTGCTAATCTGTTTCACTTCCTGATTCACTATCCCCACATCATCCAACCTTCTCTCTCTCTCATTCTCTTCATTCATCAGCCTCTCAAAATACTCTTTCCATCTACTCAACACACTCTCCTCTCTTGTGAGTACCTTTCCCTCACTATCCTTTATCACCCTTACATGCTGCACATCTTTCCCAGCTCTGTCCCTCTGTCTAGCTAATCGGTACAGGTCCTTTTCTCCCTCTTTAGTGTCCAATCTCTCGTACAACTCTCCATATGCCCTATCCTTAGCTTTTGCCACCTCTCTCTTTGCCATCGCCTCATCTCCTTATACTCATGTCTACTTTCTTCATCTCTTTGACAATCCCACTTCTTCTTCACCAGCCTCTTCCTCTGTATACTCTCCTGTACTTCCTCATTCCACCACCAGGTCTCCTTGTCCTCCTTCCTCTGTCCAGATGTCACACCAAGCACCTTTCTAGCAGTCACCCTTACTAGTTCTGCTGTAGTTACCCAGCTATTCGGTAACTCTCCACTGCCTCCCAGTGCCTGTCTTAACTCTTCCCTAAACTCCACTTCACAATCACCCTTTTTAACTTCCACCATTTAATCCTTGGCACAGCTTTCACATTCCTCCTCCTCTTCTTGATCACCAACGTCATTCTACATACCACTAATCTATGCTCTTTCACCTGCCACCACTTTACACTCTCCAATCTCCTTAAGACTGGCCCTCCTACACAGTATATAATCAACTTGTGAGCACCTCCCTCCACTCTTGCCCTCTTCTTAAAATACGTATTCACCACAGCCATGTCCATCCTTTTCACAAAATCCACAATCATCTGACCTTCTGCATTCCTCTCCTTAACACCATACCTACCCATCACTTCCTCATCCCTCTGTTCACTTCACCAACATGCCCATTCAATCACTAGTCTCTCACCCTTGGGTACACTCACCACAACTTCATCCAACTCACTCCAAAATTTCTCTTTCTCTTCCGGAGCATATGCACTAACAACATTCATCATTACACCATCAATTTGAGCTTCATAAACATCACTGTCAGACACTCTCTTCACGTCTAAAACACTCTTGGCATATTGTTCCTTTAGTATAACCCTACCCCATTTCTCCTGCCATCCACACCATGATAAAACAATTTGAACCCGTTTCCTAAACACCTGGCCTTACTTCCCTTCCATCTGGTCTCTTGCACACACAATATATCAACCTTCCTTCTCTCCATCATATCAGCTAGCTCTCTTCCTATACCAGTCATACTGCCAACATTCAAAGTTCCTACCCTCACTGCTACACTCCTAACCTTCCTCCTATCTTCCTGCCTTTGGGCTCTTCTCCTTCGGCCAACAGTAGCCCAATTTCCAGCACCCTGTTGAACTGGTATGCAATTATGAAAAGTTCTCCGCATCAGTAATTTTTGGCTTTATGCGGATGCCCTTCCTGACGCAACCCTATATATATATATATATATATATATATATATATATATATATATATATATATATATATATATATATATATATATATATATATATATATATGAGAAATATCTGTAAGTATCCATATTATATATATATATATATATATATATATATATATGTGTGTGTGTGTGTGTGTGTAAATTACACATATATATCTGCATGAGTACACTTATAGCCATTTTCATGTGTATAAATGTATGTATTTATACACACACAAAAAAACTTTGGTTTGTCACATAATTCCTTTCGCAGTAATGCAGTACCTTTGTTTGTAGTTAAGGTGCATGCAGATCATTTTTGTTAAGAAATTATTTTCTGTAAGTCAGAAAATATGCATTATTGTAACAATTGCATATGATAGTCATTTCTTCCAAAATATTAACTGCACATACAAGATGGCTGAACTCCCAGTCAGGCACCACACCCTTGTCAGAGTAGAGGTTAGAGGAGGGAATGGTGGTTACTGTATTAATTGAGTGACCAGCACATAGTGAGAAACAACCAGATGCATTACTATTGTATACATTTTTAAATCACCCCTTATACATTTACAGTAGTTATTAGACAGAAAATGATTAATGCACACATTGTTGCACTGAAGTATATGCACATCATCCATCTGCAACACAGAGTATTTTTTTTATTTAACCTTGAACTGAAAGAAACAAAAAAACTTCCTTGAATTGCTACATTTTTCTGCTTCTGTTTGAACACAGTTCACAACCTGTTACCTGCAAACCATAACATTTAAAAGTAGAATCTACAATAAAAGGGTAAGGAAAAATCCAGAGAACATACCTCACCCAAACAGAAGCCGTGCACAGATAAAAGTGCATTACAAGAAAAACTGGTACACTATGAGAATTCATATATTAACAAATACTTTAATAAGTGCATACTAAGCAAGCACAGCAGTGAAAGAAGTGCCTTGCTTAGCCATATTATTTATATCAGTAATGTTAAGGAAAGCAGTGAAATACAGGTAACTAACAATTGGCTTATGTCTTCTCTATCTAGAGGACAACAAGATAAAGAACAATAGGAGGCAGCATATTAGGGTAACTAAGCAATTAACTGAAGCTACTGACAAGCATGAATAAAGTAGTAAATGCAGTATACTCTCTTTAATGACTTGATTTCATTAATGTATATAAGAAAGTATTTATAAATAATGGCAAATGAAGGCCTACAGTGCTTTCACCATATTACTGCAACCAACAATAAAAATTACATCAATGTACACATGTAGTATGCTGTCTTTAACTGATTTCATTGATGTACATAGGCAAGTATTTATAAAGGATGGTAACTGAAAGCCTAAAGAGTTTCACTACATTACTGTAACCAACTTTAAAAAATATCTCAATCCGAGAATGCAGTTTGCTGTCTATAACAGTATTTTACTATATTTATTTATAAAGGGTCGTCTCATGTGTTAGTATAGTGGACTGCAAAATATTATGCCCACCAAAACTTGATAACAATGCATATTCTTCCCAAGTAATCATAGGCACTTCCCATACCATTGATCAGAAATATCAATATGCACTTCTCATATCATTCTTCCCAAGGATACATAAGCACTTTTCATGTCAGTATTTCTATGCATGAATAAATACTTCCTGTATACCTCTGTTTTAATTATGTAAAGACTTATATAAATAAAAAAATTGTTTTGAAGTAACAAATTGAAAAATGTGTAACATTATGTATGAATTTATAGAATATATTATTATTTTGCCTATTTACCCCTTTTCTCATTTTTCTTATTTTAATTATGCATTCCTTTTTCCTTTTAATTTTATGTCTCTCCCATTTATGTTTTTTTTTTTTTACAGATCCAAATTGCTCAGGAGCAGCCCAGGCAAGTATCTCCCAGGTTAGAGGGATAGTAAGGAAATTAAAAAAAATGCCTTGTGGTAGTCAAATTACATGATGATGATGAAGCTGTTATAAATTGGATTAATGACTAGTATATTATCATAGAATCGAGGGAGATACAAGACCATTGAGTCTTCTGACCTTTTATGCTTTCCCAGTTCCGAGTCTCAAACTGAAAATTGTTTTCAAGGATGGCAAAATCAGTAAAGCTCTTGGGGCAGTTTTTTCATAACCATCTAATTGTCCACTTCCTGTTAGAAGGAAGATAATGCATCACACTGCTTAATTTGTAAAAGGAGTCTATCCCAGAGGTGGTGAATGCAATGTATAATGAACCTATCTCTCTACCTTATTTTATTTATCTGCTGGTGAATATGTAAATCCCTTGTTCTAGTATTTGTGTGACTATTAACTAGTGGAGATACAAAAGATCCTGACTATGGGATCCCTTATAATTAGGAAGGCAAAATATAGATTTCCCCACAGAAATCTATAAAATACTGAGTAGAGTGACAGTACTTCCACACATTTTAAGGATCTTAGCATTTTTTAAGCCCATAACCTTTTTTAGTTAGGAGCTTCTGGGATCTTACTGGTTGTTTGATATGTTTAGTGAGGTGCATCCCAAAGGGGGCATAGTATCCAATAATTGGCCTAATCAATGTCAAATAAACTAAGGCATTAACCTTTATGAATCTAGAAAATATCATCTTGGTCATCAATTGCACAATGCTGAAGGGCTTTCTAACTATTGTTATTAAATGATGATCAAAGGAGAAGCAACAAGGCCTCTAATAATATTTTTCTAATGGGATATTGTCTATGCCATATGCTAGAGGAAGGGGTGGTTTACCAAATCTAAATATGCCATAACTTTTAGCATCTAATTTAAGGTCTTTGTTAGAACACCAGGTTTTTACATGCACACATTTTTGTTCTAGGACTTGGAGATCAGAGTGTGACTTTAAAGTTAAGTTACTTCCTGTTTGCAGTCATCTGAAGACTTGGTTACTTAGAGTTCTTGGGTTGTGATCTGGAGGTCATAAAGTAAATGCCAAATAAAACGGGTCTCAACCTCTGGTCATGTTCATACACTTTGATTTGGCCCTGCTACTCCCACCATATAGGTTATGTCACTTATTCAGTTTGCTACCCATCTTAATACAAAGGGCTCTATTTGTAATGCATTTAACTTACTAGCTATGCTAGCATACAATGTTGTAAAAAAAGTGCCTTCGAGAGGTCAATGTATGATGTATACAGTATGGCCATTGTCAGCAGCTTGTGTTACTCTTTCATAGACATTAGCTTGATTCATTAAATAGACTCTACCCTTAACAAGCCAAGCCAACCTGCTTCAGGTCTAGCCCTATGTGATTCTTAATGTTGTAGTCAATCAGGTCAGTTTCAATGTGCTCCATGAATTTGTATATGATACTCATTAAGATGAAGGGCCTATAATTCCTGGGGACAGTGGTGGGGCAATCCTTGTGGAGTGGCAGCACACTGCTGTATATCAAACTTTAGTGAATATAGTAACAAAGGTAAAACAACTGGATTTGAGATCTTTAGAAATGGGTAGGAGCAAACTACATAGGAAAAAATGGGAACTGAGGGAACAATACACACAGGGGAGGAATGAGTTTTGAAAGAAGACAGGACTTAAATGAGCTAGGTAATGTTGGACTGAAAATGATTGGGTAGATTATAAGGGATGTATAATGTTTGCAATTGGAAATGTGTCAGTATGGTTTGTGATGTAAAATGCTTGCAACTAGGATTGTGTCGGTGTAGTTTGTTTTCATTTATATAATGTATGATGGCCTATGGCATAAGTGATGCTTTAATAAAGATGTTTCTTGTTTTAAAAAAGGGGGCAGGAATTTAATAATTTATGTAGTGTTGCTTAGGTCATATGATATATAGCAATATATGTGAAGTATAAAATTTGCTAATATTAATTTGTTAATATAGTTTGACTACTTTGTATGAATGCAAAATTGCCTATGCCACAAGTGATTATTCAATAAAGGTGTGTTAAAAAAAACTTTAGGGACAGAACCTGTGGCTAAGCAAAGGTTAAATAATTTAAGGAGGACTCTTCCAGGACATGCTTGGTAGTATTTATTAAACATCCTGGTAGGATATCAAGTCCCATAAAGGAAGTTTTTAAGTGTTCAAGAGCAGCTTTACTACATGATCTTTAGGGATAATGTAAGTTCTGAGGGCTTTGGGGGTATGTAGGCTTTGAATAACCATTTGTGAAGTGAAGTTTGTACTGACTTTGTTGACTACTATATTGGCAGTATCTGCTGGGTCTAAGTATGTGGTGACATTTGAATAAGGTCTGATCAATGTCAAGTGTTATTTCTTATTTTTTTAAATGTAACTAAAGTAGGATCTGTAGTTATAACCAAAGAATACAACAGTGTGTGTCCATACAGCTAATAAACCAAAGAAACCCAAAAGTAAGCTCACATAGTGTTAATCCCAAGCAGACTTCCCTATGCCACATTCTCAGTTCTATTAGTTGTACCACACTTGAGTACTCAAATTAAAACTCCACCCAGCAAAATGAGTTTTATATAATTTAATTCAATAAAAGTTATATCACAGAGATATTTATAAAGATAAACAAATGTATCACAAAAAGGTTAAGCCCTTTCATCCTGTATAATTTCAGGACTTCATCAGAATCTCAAGTCAAGTCAGAATAACATTTAAATATGAAATAAGGGCAATCGTGTTTCATGACATCCAGTCATATTCCTTAACACCAAATTCCTGAATACCTTTAAAAACTTTTGCTTAAAAGTACATATATTTAGTAGTAAAGCATTCAACAACATTAATAACACTTGGAATACAGAACTGTACAAACACATTCTACTATAATTTCAATGCAGTCAATTTCAAAGCTGGAACTGTAGAACTGTTGGTTTATCTCATTTCATTACTCTAACCTAATTATTAGCACATAGAGATTGTGAAGTCTCCCTCTTCCTTATTTAAGTTCCAATAACTTTTTTAGTTCTATTTAGCTTGTAAAAATCTCTTTCACAACATTTTTCAAAAGTTCCTATAGTGGGATTTAAAGGTGGGTTATAAATAATTTTCTTTTTGCATTTCTGTTCAATAAATTCATTCCCATTTTTTCAATCCTGAAAGTGGACAACTAAATTCATTTTCTGGGTAATGAATTTAAGTTCCAGTAATAAGTCAGATGCATCAACCCAGCTATGGGGAGCCAAAATGAGTCATTTACTAAAAAAGGGAAAATGTCCATTAGTAATAATTTCATTGGTATAGTTAAAAATGTTAAAGGGAAGGTTTATAACAGTAAAGTGTTTATCTGCAATCTTGATGTTGGTTTGCCCCTCTCATCTTATAATTTGTTTTTTTGCTATTCAATTTTTTAATTGTATTTTGTCTTTGAGCTCCCCTTTCCTCTGCCTCTTCACCTGTTTCTCTGCGGTCCCCTTGGCTGTGCAATACATATAAAGGGACATTATCAGAATACATTTCTGTTTGATGCTCATTAGATAAGCAAGGGGGCAGAGGTGGGGAATCTTTTCTATTAGTTATGTCTACTACTGCTGTTGACTGGGGAAAAGACTAATTGTCCAGTTTATTGTAATGTCACTCTTCAGCTGTTCTGTCATTATGCTCACTGTGATATACCATAGCCTCTTAGATTCATAGTTTCATAGGTAGGTACTAGGCTATTGGCCCTAGGGCCTATATAAGCCCAGTCAAAAAGGTACCCTGGCTTTCAGCACCCAAGAAAATTATTTTCCTGTGCCCCTGTCGAGCAGAGCCACAGACGTGATCCCCTGGGGTGAATTTCCTATTTCCCATTCAATCATCAAGATTTTTCTTGAAGAGTGCTAATGAGGAGCTTTGTTTTATATAGATAGGTAGTTTGTTCCAGAGTATGGGAAGTCTCTGGGACAAGAATCTATCCCTCCAGCATGTTATGTTTATTGTGGTAACAATGTATAGGTCCCTAGAGCATGTAGCTCAGAGGGCTTGGGATTTCTTCAAGTGGAGCATTTCCAACAGCTCTGGGTTTGACATAGCTTTGTATGTTAGGCCGAGATCACCTCTGAGTAGGTGATATGCAATGGAGTAAAGCTGGAGTTTTTTTTAGATGGACTGAGGAGGGCATCTGTTTGAGGCTGGTAATCCTCTTTGTGAGGTATTTTTGCGGTCTTTCCAGTAGTTGTAGATGTTTTGTGAGGTACATACCAAAAGGGGAGTTGTACTCTATAATGGGCCCAATGAGTGACAAGTAGAGGGGAACAATGACCTCTTTTTTCCTGGATGAGATACCTTTTGTGATGAGGTGTGCCACATAGAAGGATTTCCTGACTACTGTGGCAATGTGATTATCAAAAGAGAGACTATTGTCCACCTGTGTCCCAAGGTCTCTTATCATACTTTTGGTGTTAAGTAGACTACCGCCTATGTGGTAGTTCATGAGTACAGAGTTTTTACCAAAGAGGATGACAATGCACTTTTTGGAATTGAGCTTGAGGCCATGGCTTTGACACCAGGCATCTGTCTCAGTGAGGCCCTTTTGTAGGATGTCCATATCATTAGGAGTTTTGATTATGGCTCCTAGTTTGCAGTCATCTGGGAACTTCAATAGCCAAAGACCTTCTGTGTTAGCCTGTAATTCAGAGAAGTAGATACCAAACAGGAGATGACCCAGGACTGAACCCTGTGGTATTCCACTTGTCACTGGTCTGAAGTCAGATTTGGCGTCTGCTACATTCACAGTGTTGGTTCTGTCAGTGAGCCAGTTGGCAACCCATCTTGCGACATAGGGATTTATACCTAGTTTAGTGAGTTTCTGTATAATTTCAGAGTGGGGGATGGTGTTGAAAGCCTGGGCGAGATCTAGATAAACTGTGTGAACCACCTTAACCTCGTCTACGACTTTGGTGACTGCTTCAAAGAAGTCTGTCAGGTTTAGGAGACATGATCTGCCTTTTACAAACCTGAACTGGGTGGGGTCCAGGGTTTGGAGATTACCATTGTCTTTGTTTATAAGTTCCATGATGATACTTTCCATGGCCTTGCAGACCAGGCTTGTCAGGCTAATGGGGCAGTAGTTCCTGGGGTCAGTGGTGGCTCCCCCTTTGTGGAGTGGGATAACCGTCACTGTGTGCCATGCAGTGGGCACAAAACCTGTAGTGAGGATATGATTGAACATGGTACTTAGCTGGGGTGCCAGTTCATTCTGTAGTTTTGTGTAGAATGCAGCCTGGGATGTCGTCAGGTCCCATGGATGCTGTGTTCTTGGCTTTGGAGAGTGTGTTTTTTATCTGTGCAGCCGGGATTACAGGAACTTTACATTCTTCCAGTATAGAGATGGGCTTTTTAGGAAGTGAGAGGGGGATAAAGTTAGCACTGAACCTATCTGCCAGGATGTTGGCAATATCAGTTGGTTCTGTATATTTAGTGTCAATGTACTGTAACTCAGAGCAGATCTGAGGGTTGCCATTGAGATTCTTGACATAGCTATAGAATGCTTTGTCATTGTCTTTAGAATCAGTGGTGATTTTGTTTTCATAACTAGCTTTGGAGGATTTGATGAGGGATCTCAGCTTCTTACTGAGGCTGACAAGGGAGTTCCTCCAATCATGGGATTTTACTCTTTTTTGCAACTGTTTCTTTCTTCTTTTGTAGAGTTTGTTTATGGCAGGGGACCACCAGATTGACATCCTTTTTTTGGAGGATAGCATCTTGGTTCTGTACGGAATAGCATGATCCATGCACTCGTGTAAGTGTTTATAAAGTGCATTTGTGTAGGATTCAACAGTCATCCCTCTATTGCCCATCTGCATGGGTTTAGTGAAGTTTGCCACTTCTGTCTTAAGAAGCTTGAAGTTGGCTTTGGAGAAATTTTTTACAGTGGTTTCCCTACTAGGGGGGTGGGGGTGGGATGTGGATGTCTAGGGTGATTAGCTTGTGGTTGAATTTGACCAACAAGGAATTGACCTCTGGTGTGGAACACCGGTTACCCGTGTCGGTAAAGACCAGGTCTAGGATATTGCTGCCCCTGGTAGGGGTGTGGATAAGCTGATCCAAAGCATTGGAATTTATGAACTCCAGAAAACGTTGAGCAAAAGAGTTGGTACATGAGTAGTTTTCCCAATTAATTGTGGGGTAATTAAAATTGGCCATTATTAGGGCATTGGGTTGTACTCTAATATTTTCCAGTGTATCAAGAAATGAGGAGTGGGAGTCCTGGGACATGGTTGGGGATCTGTAGTAAGCTACAATGTGGATTGCGGTCTTGCCCAGAGTTAGTTGCACTTAGATAATCTCAGATGCATTATGCTGAGCAACTAGCCTGGAGGTGTGGATAGCCTTAACAAATATGGACACTTCCACCTTTAGTGTTTCGGTCCAGGTTAGGTGGCCGAAAAGTGTGGTATGAATTATAGCCTGGCAATGCAGGGGTGCTCTCTGGAGCCTTGAACCAGGTCTCTGTCACTGCACAGATGTCGATGTTCTCCATTTTAAGGAGTGCCTTGATTGAGTGCATTTGTGCACCCCAACAAAAACATTTTTGTTTTTATTAAAGTACACTTTTTTTACTTTTATAATCACTGTAATCTTTTTGCAACCATTTCTTTTTCCTTTTAATAATTGGTTTGCATTTTTTATCAATTCTAAAAAAAACATCTGGTTATATTTATCTTTATGAAATTTGAAAAGCAAATATTCCTGTATACTTTTAATTTATTAATTTCTTCTAACAATATGCTAATTTGTGCACTATTCTATTTTATAATAAGTTTCATTAATTCAAATCCATGCTGGTCAAACAATGCAATCAGTTCTTTTTATTCTTCACTATAAGAATACATTTGGGAAACTTAGCCAGTCTCAAACCTTTTGGAACCCTCTTTCCATTTAAACTGTCTGATAAAAAAAACACTTATCGAGTTGCAGCTTATGTGCCTTCATTCTTTTTTTCTCAAGAAAGATCATTTGAGTTTGCAAGTTCTCTTCTGATGAAATGATCTAGTGTCTAGATTGGTGTAATTAAGTATGAGGTCTTGGTAGAACCATTTGTTTGGGTTTCTGGTTATTTCTGAAGCATTTGGGTTGGGAGGGTGGCCTAATGGTTAAGGTGTTTGCCTTATAAACACAAGGTACAGGGCTTGAATCTCACAGGGGATAACTGGCTAGGCTTAAAATGGCTCAAAGGGCAGTCAGCCTAGTACTAACCTATGAAACTATTGTGCAAGTTCAAATTCATTGACATTAACCACTGTTACCTAGTTTCCTTCTAATTGCACAAATGAAAGCTTGGTAATTTTACTGTTCCTTTTGGAATGTACCACTTCACCATCTTTGTCAGGGTAGCTCGAGAAACAATTTTCTTGAGGGTGTTGTTCAGGTGAAGGTACTGCTACGTGAGCTTATTTTTGGGATCTGTAGTTGTCCTTAACTTCAGATGCTAACCTTAGTACATGAGCTGCCTTAGTATTCCTAATATTATGTTTTTAGTTAGTTTTTTAATCTTGTCCTTGTTTTGGGAGACCTAAGATCAACTGTATACTTTAAACAGTTTGTTTTATTATAGAGTTTTTTTATGTTTGTGGACCATCTGGGTGGTTTGCTTTTAAACAAGCCATTTTATTTTGGTCAAGTAGGAACTGTCAATTCTATACAACTTTTTTGTGCAACCACAAGCAGAAATGTTATCTGTTGATATACTGGAATAAGTGAATCTGAAATGATGTCTGGAGATATACTGGAATAAGTGAATCTAGAAACATTATCTTCAAATGATGGTCACTAGTTTGTGATTCGACTTAAGTTGGGAGATACCAGGGGTATAATACATAAAGAAGTTGTATTCATAAGGATCTGATCAAGAATTTCATGCCCTCTATTGGATCTGCTCCAGGGAGCACTGTTTGTGAAATCTAATACCTTTTTAGGCAGATCCTGCATATGAGGTATAAGGGTTCCAGTTTATTGACTGGTAGTTAAAGTCTCCAAAAATAATGGTATTTTTGTTGCTAGAATGTTCTTCTATAGAATCTAGGAACTTTAATTATTAGGAGAAATAGGGGATGTACAGCAACAGGCTATAAAATGATAGATGGATTTGTTTAGTGTCATATGGAACTCGGTGACCTATGTTTGTGAGTCCCTGATAATCTGTCTTGAGGTGATATGATCTTGAAGATACCACAACAGTTGCCATTGGGTGTGAAAACATGTTAGGCACAAAACTCAGGTATGTAACAAGTGTTTTCTGAACATTTAGGCTAAGTTTCAATAATTGTACAGATGGATGTCCTCCATATGCAGGAGAGCCTTAAGATGTGGCATTTGTTTGAGACTTCTGGTATTGATTAGAGCAATCTTAATGTGGTTATGTTTTGGATTTGATATGATAGTGACATTGGGGAATCTATTATCTGAACTATGCATAAGAAAAATACAATATGCGGGCAGAAGAGGATTTAATCGGTATGTGGAAGCCTTGGAATGAGAGGTTAAGAACTTAATTGGCAAAGCAATTAAGACTGTCAAATATCTCATTCTATGCTGACTCATCCTAGATCACTCTGAGATTATGCTAATTATTTAGCCAATTGTTTTAGCCAATCATCTTTTCTTTGTACCTATGCATCATCCTTGGAGAATGAATAATTCCGCAAAAGACCAGAGTTTTAGCAGTATTTATAACATGTATAGAGCGTTCTAACAGGCTTCTCTGCAAATCCCTCAGGGTTTTGCTAATGAAGTCATTCAAAACTACATGAACCACCATCATATCATAGTTATATTTGCCAGGCAAAAGGACCTTACAGGCCCTTGAAATAGCAGAGTTCCTGGCATTTGAAAACTAACTCAACATCACTTTGTCTTTGTGCAGCGTAGTAATGGAAGAATCAATGTATTACGTATATTAAGTAGAATAGTTGTGGAGGTGCATATGGATTAATGATTAATGATATCAAATACTTTTGGTTAAGGAGATCTGATAAAAAGACAGAAAGTAGAGAATAAGTGTTAGTGTTCAATATTCATAAGGCATATGATACAGTTCATCACAGAACCATATGGGAAATATGTGAAATTATGGACTTGTAACAAACTACAACAGTTTCATTAATATGTAAATATTTTAGGGAGAAAGAAAAATGATGAAGTGCATGAAGTAGGCATGGCATTTGAATGGCATGCTTATGCTGATATTTAATGCAACAGTATGTGATATTAAATGCAGAACAGAAGGAGGAAGACAGGAAATGGTAGGGTGTATGTCACTAGGAGATAATAGAGCTGATTATTATGGTTATGAAAATATTAAAGAATGATGAAGAAAAGGTAAACAAACCATTAAGCTTTCTTTAGTTTGCAAGGTATGGGAGGTGAGATGATGGTATGCACAAAAAGATATGGGAAAGTAATAAAACTGAGAAAATTTCAGCTTTGGTTATGGCAGAAATAGTGGGGATTAATTAGTGTTGAAAAACCATGGTTATATATTAAGCTGTAGAACCTTTCTTTTATATAAATATATAAATAGTGCATACTGGTAAGTACATTTAGATAACAGATTGCCTGTCACAGTCAGTGTATTGTATAATCATTCTGAAAGCATTATTCATTGAATAAGTGCAGTTTTTAAGCCCCTTCACCAATCATACTTGTAACCATATTTTCACAAATCTCGTCACACTCTCTACAGTAGTTCAGTACAGAGAGACAAATCACCATGGAAAACTCTCAATAGTCCATCTTCCTTGGTCTTGAAGACCTTCAGTGCTCTTTCAGGTCACATTACATGTTTTTTTCTTTTTTTTTTATTACAGTCAGCTCACCCTGAATCTATATACTAGACCTAGATACATCTCCTACCTAAAAGGCAAACATCTTTATTTCCCCTGATCCTCCCTTTTATAAGAAGTTGGCATGGTCTTGTCTACTTGGAGCAGGACTGAGTCCTCTTCAAAGGCTTCCCCAAACCTGCAGCTGCACATACTTTGCAGCAATCATTAGAAGCAGTAAGACATGTGATTCACTCGGCTTAGATATGTGGGGATGAGAATCAGTGGTCAGTTGGATTCCACCTTGGCTTGTCCTCACATTGTAAGGTTCATGATGTTTTTCTCATTGTATACCTCTGATGTTTGGACATCATCTAGCAATATGTCCAACTTTATAGCATGTTCAACATCTCCGACACCCATGGCATCACACATCTTATTTTCCCTGAACATATCACCCTATGATATCATCTTTGCCCAAGTGGTAGACAGCTACCCTATCTTCTTTATCAATAGCAACATATCTGAAGTTTCTTCTGTGGTAAGATGGCATGAGTCCATTGATAACTGGACTGTTGGTGGAATGAAAACTCCCCATATTGTCACTTACCCTGTACACACCATCATCTGTGTTGATATGGGAGTTAACACCTAACAATGAATTTATTTCTGTGTTTTTCATTAAATTAAGTGTGGAGTGGTGCAGTTTTGGTTATGTGGTCATTTTACTTGAAAGTGATGTGTTACAGTCCCCTGGAGAATTTTTTATTTGTTTACTAGAGTCTGGAGGTGTAACATAATGCATGCATGGTTCCTGCTTTGTTGCAGGGATTTGAAAGAAGAGACTCAATATTCACTGAGTCATCATGTTTTCTGGAAGTCCTATTTTTCTTACCTATATTGTGCCAAATGACTTATCTGCTGCAGTACTTTCAGGTTTACATAATGGTTTAATCTGTTAAAGTATTATAGGTTTTGATAGCACCAGGATGTTTACCCATGGTGGTGGTGCTGCGGTAGCGTTGTCGCCTCACAGTAAGACGCAGTCCGGTTCAATTCTCAGCTAGAGCATCTTCTGCGTGGAGACATGCATGAATGGGCACACCTTCGTTGAAGGTTGTGCGTCAGGTCTGGCAAGCCGGTGCGTAAAATTCAACTGCCAATCATTAGCGGACCGGAGTTCTGCTGTGGCGACCCCTAACCGAGAAAAGCCGAAAGACAGAAACAAATAGCACCAGGATGTTTAATGTCTGATCTTTTGTTCCACAAGTTGTTTTCTGACTGCTGACATGTTTGCCAAGCTTTTTCTTTATATTGCATCTTCAACATGAGAATCAAGAATTGCGAGACGTTTCCTTTCTTCAAGGATTTGCTTTGGACTTTATTTTCAGCTTCCAGATTTTTACATTTAATGACTAGTTTGAGAACAGAGTTGCACTATTCATTTAGTTTGTAAAGCAGCATAAAAATTAATAAATGTTGCATTCTTTTCACACTTCTATTCTAGCTTCTGGTTAGGCTGATTAAGTGAGCACAAATCACTGTAATTTTTGTCTAGATTACATTTGCATATAGCCTTTCTGTGTTCAACAACAACCAGTAATATTTGTTTCCTTTCATTTAAGCTTTGAGTTTACTCTTTGTAAAAGCAAAGACACTTCATTGTTGTGAGCATGTCTGTGTGTATTTCTTGACTTTATTTTCTGTCACATTAAATTGTGCCTTTACTGACTCATTCTAAGTTTTTAATTTCTGATCTGTTGCTTTTATGTAAGGCAGAACACTGTTAAAGTTATCTAGTGCCAGCCACATTTCTTTCTTTTGTTTTTATAGCAGCATTGTGTCATCTTGGGTTTGATACCCACTTTTTTATCTTTCAAGTACTAACATTTTTTTTCTTTCAAGTTACAACATCAGGCCACTTTATTTTTTTTCCCCTTTGGATCTGCAATGTCATTTGACTTAGCACTTTCAGTCAAACTTTTGTGTTTCACTGCTCCCACATACAGAAATCTCTGAGAGTCTTTTGGACAATTGAGACATTTTTGATGGTCAAAATCAGCCAACATTTTAGTTTCATTCTCAGAACCATCATTTCAACCTCTGCTCTGAGGTCTTTCTTTAAAGGCAGCACCCTTACACTGCCTAAGGCCCTGGGCCCTAATAATTAATGCCTTAAGTTCATCCTGCAGACGTATAGAACATGATGTGAGTGCCTCACCTGCTTTCTCATGCTCTAGATAAGCCATTTGTTACATAACCAGAGTTTCTGAAATGACCCTATTGTTCTTTTTGCAAGTATTTGGTCCTGCCACTGCACTCTCCCTCCTTAACATCCCCTACTTCTCATACCTTAATCTACTTTCTGCCCTTAACTCACTCTTCTCACTAGCTCTCTCTAATCTCCTTGAATACTCTTTCTACTGTCTTCTAAAATCTATTAAGCAAATTGCCTCAGAGAAACATTCTAGTGTAATTGTCTTGCCTTCATGCAAATGCATCATGATAAAACTGGGTTTTTGTAACCACTTACCCCAAAAACTACACTCATCTTAATGACATATTTCTTTTTATAGATCTTGAAATAATTATGCTATACTCCTGATTATTGACACTGTATAATATTGTATTACTACTTAATGCCTTGTAATAATCCTGTAACATTGCTGTTTAATGTTAATTTATAATGAAAATTGTATAATATGTTGGAGCTTTTCTCCACAGGCCTTCACTGAAGAAGGGCTCTTCAGTTCAGTCAGACAATCCCAGTCAACAAATGTAAAATAAATAAATAAATAAATTTATTTCTTAATAGCATTGTTTAATTTGAAAAGGATGCTCTGCTTTTTGATGCCTGTTAAACTTGCTTTAGAACTAGAATTGTCACTTCCATGTACAGTTTCATTTTGCATAGTTGAAACAATGGACTATTCAGCATCCACTTGCTCCAGAGTATCAGAGATATTCAGATAGCAAGCATTCTCATTCTGCTGCATCACAATACTTGGTGGGCCAACACCACTTTGTTTTGGTAACCCATGCCGCTGTATCTCCATAGAGCTTAACACTTGTTCACCTTCCAGGAGAGCAGCATCAGTATTGTTTTGCTTATTATCTGTTGTCGACCCATTTTCAGTTCAGGCATCACAACTTGTTTTATGAGGTTTGCGCTCATGTTTCTTCCTTATTACTTTCTATAGCAGTGAACCTCCTTTCACTCTTAAGAGGTTTATTTTCAAAATCCACAACATTGAATCTCGTTTTAACTTTTTAGCAAAACAGTACATTTTTCTTTGTCTATTAAGCATTGAACCCACTTCTCCCTGTAAGAGGAATTCACATTTGAAATCACAGCCTTTTTCATGGCACTGATTCCACTTTTCTATGACAAGATGTTTATCTTAACAAGCAGAACTTTCTACCAGTTTATTTCACAAAATCACGCTAGTGATTCGATAAATCAAACCTGTCATATACACCTCTTTTCATTTCTAATATTCAATATAATGCCAGACAAGAACTTCCTTTCCCATATTATCATTTAACTGATATTGGAGTACACTTTTGTCACTGGAACAAGTCTCCATGTAAGTACAAAGCATGTACTGTACTAGTTCCATAGAGTTAACATTTCACTACTCAAGCAGAAAAAAAATTATATATATATATATATATATATATATATATATATATATATATATATATATATATAAAATGATGGAATCATTTTATTTTTTGTATTTTTCTTTTAAATTGCCATTAATAAACATAACTTAGTTAGTGCCATGTGATTTTTTAACCCACCTAAGCTACCATCAACTTAGGCAGTCGGGTTCAAGGATTAATGTCTCATCCAAAGACTGGCACTTCAGATGTGTAGAAACCCCCTTATTATTCATTACAGTGCTAGTATTAGAAAAAAAAAAATTCAAGCCTCTGGTGTTGGCATAAAACCTGTAGACTTTTGATCATCCATCAAAGGTAATTGTGCTATCTGTTGAACCAATGACAATGTATACCGATCATGCAAATTGTCATGGATGAATACTGAATATGTCACATTTAATTAGAAGCGAGAGAGGTGTAACTGCAACAAATGGGATCTTTAACTATATATATTATGAAAAAGTTTAATAGACTGACGTGTAAGTCATGTAAATTTAAAAATTCTTCTCAAAGTATGTTGCACTTAAGATAACATTATCAATTATAAAATGGTATGTTTTATATATTTTTAATGTAAGTAGCATAGTGCAGTTTTATGTTAGTACTCTGAAATGTACTCCTTCATTACATGATATCTTGAACAACTGCTAATAAGTCATGACCATCTAAATTTCTGTTCACATTTATGAATTTCCAGAGTTTACTTTTGTTGATATGCTTTACTTCTCAGTAGTGATTTTTTTTTATATTTCTTGGACAAAATAGTAAACTGTGTTTTTACCCCCACAGGTGACTCACACTGTTTCTAATATGCATTTGACAACTAGCATCTTACCGTAGCTTGTTACAGTAATGATGCTTTCATAATTAAGGACACAAATGTTTGCATACTTGCCAGTTTTGATTCATTTCTGAGTTTTAGCTATCACTGCTAATGAGACAGTAGCCGTTCTTCATACAGATTACTAATGTAAGAAATGCAACAAAATCTGCCATATGCACTGCTGAACAACTGAATAGCATAATGTCAGACCAGTCACATGCTTGTCATTTATTATTTTCATGAACTCCTTCCAAAATGCCTACTGCTTAAATTCTGACTCTAAATTATGAATGTTTCTTTATGTCGCAGATTTTACTCATTAAAAGTAGAAGGCATTCAATTCAATGAATATGCACTATTTAAAATTAACCATCTGCTCAGTCATGTTGAAATTATAATAGAATTCTTTTGTAAACATTTCTGTTTTGTAGAACTAAAAATGTTGCTCAACGTGTAATTCTTTCATTAGATTTATTATTGTGATGCATATAAACTATGTTGGTTCAGTTGAACCCTATATTTTGAGTAAACACCATACAATTCTCATGTTTTCCCTGGCATTTTCTTGAATCTCAGCTGTTCAGGTTTGATTAGAACAAATCTGCTGTTTAACTGTTGATAGTAATATTACATTTAATTAAACAGAGATACATGTAAAAGAATGGAAACAAAACAGTATTTTGCTTTAACTTTTTTCTTAAATAAAACTGTTTTAGACATAAATATGTCTTAACTTCTGGATGACCTTTGATGCAGTGATTGTTTTTTGTTTGTGTCTTTCAGCTTTTCCCGGTTAGGGGTCACCACAGCGGATCTCCGGTCTGCTAATGATTGGTAGTTAATTTTTACGTGCCGAGTTACCAGCCCTGGTGCACAACATTCAACTAAGGTACGCCCATTCACGTATGTCTCCACACAGAAGACGCGCTAGCTGAGAATCGAACCAGACAGCGTCTTACTGTGAGGCGACAACGCTACCGCAGCACCACCACCGCAGGATTATATTTCTTAAATGAACAAAGCAAAAGAGTTCTAATAATGCAAGCATTCTGGCTTATTTTTTGGTCTTAAGTGTGCCTCTCATGAGATTTTTAAAATAAGCCGAAAAAGATAATGGCTGCCATTTGAAATGTAAAAATAAAATATATTTAAAATGTCTGCACACCACTTCAACTCCTGCTGTAATGAGAATTGACTGGTTTATTTCAGTATAAAACATAAAATCAGTGTTGCACAGTTCGGGTTTCCCCTCTGAAACTCCAATATTTAACTCCACAACGACTCAACTCACAAAGTTAAATTCTTAAGATTAAACCACAGAATGAAACTAAAATGAAGTCTTTTATTTTAGGAGAACCCAGCCCCCTCCCCATATGTGGGTAGCTGTCCCTCATACTTATTTAACTTATACATGCCTAGTCCATTGTAGCACAAAGTTGTCATGACTGACACACACATTTAGAAATCAAACTAACAGGGATTTCCCATAGAAAGCAGTAAGAGGATAGTTCAGCACTGAGGAGCTAACTCATTGAAGGGAATCTTCACAGAGCTGAGACTTGAGGAATTGTACAGAAGCCACAGGACTGTTCTGTCTGTGTTACACATTCCTGCCTTTTATGCAGTAGATCCTGTCTTAGTGAGATCCCAAACTATAGTGATAGTCTGTCTCTACTATATATTATATTGAAGATATTCATAGCTGTGACTGGGATATGAGAAATCTGTAAAGCATGCCATGTTTTCTTTTATATCTCATTGCCTGAATACATTGTAGCACATGCAGAATTATGGTGCTAATGAGTATTATGTTTGCCTGAAATTACCACTAAAACTGTTTCCATCATGCTCAGTGATAATACACAGAGTTCTGTAAAATATGTATATTTATCATACATGCATATCATTTATAAGGCTGAAAGGAATGGTGATATTCAGCATTGTCCAAAGCTGCAGGGATATGGAGGCACAAATTAATCACCCCAGTGTGGATGCAACCCCAACACAATAAACCTGAATTACTTCAGAGTGGGAGGTTGGCATAAAGGTTAAGGTGTTTACCTTACAATCACAAGGTGCAGTGTTTGATTTTCATAATGGGTAATTGGCTAGGCTTAAAATGCCTTATAAGGGCAGTTACCCTAGTACTGAACTATGAACTTTGTTTTTGTCCTAATTACTATTAACAGCATCTCGAGAGGTTCAGGAATGTTACTGTCATGCTTTCTGGTATTCAGTACTTCATGATTTCAGAGAAAAGCACGCATGACAAGGTTGGCATTCTTTGTGTATAGTTTGGGAGAGAATGATTTTCATATGTAAATAATAAGAACATAAACATAAATGTCATATTTCTGTAAATGTCTACACAAGTATCTAGAAAAGACTTTCAGTATTGTATATGAAATCAGGCAACTTGATAAACAGCTTTTCAAATGATGTCATACAACTACAATGAAAAATAATGAAATATGCTGAGTTTTTAAACGTATCTATCGCTTACTTTACAGGAACCATATTACATTATGTTTCATTTATTGTAAACTGTAAAATCAGGATTCATAATTTTATTTTTTAAGACTACCACTGGGAAGCTTAGTTTATCCTGCATAACTTTCTTGTTTCACCTGTTTGAGTAATGCTCCCTGAACTTGTTAGGAGTATAGCTTTAGGAATATAGTGCATCAGAAATCCTCTGAATGAAGCAACAATGTAGTTACACAGCAAAAGTGTAATTAAAAAAATCAACTGTAGGGAGAAAATTGCAATGGTAATGCCAGATTATATCTTTTTTTTTTGTATGTGGCACTTTTGTGTGTGTGCATGTGTGTTTGCCTGTGTGTGTGTGTGTGTGTGTGTGTGTGTGTGTGTGTGTGTGTGTGTGTGTGTGTGTGTGTGTGTGTGTGTGTGTGTGTGTGTGTGTGTGTGTGTGTGTGTGTGTGTGTGTGTGTGTGTGTGTGTATGTGTGTGTGTGTGTGTGTGTGTGTGTGTGTGTGTGTGTGTGTGTGTGTGTGTGTGTGTGTGTGTGCGTGTGTGTGTGTAGGAAAGATCTTATGGAGGGAGGGCTATTAACTGTTTTTTTAATACTGCAGTCTCCAAAACTGGCAATAATGAATGGCAAATCATTGATTCAGCAAGCCCAGGAAGTAAGGAATATGTGCTAGACTTTAATAAGGTTACTTGAAAAAAGTGAAAGATTTTTCCAGTTGATCCGGTATTGCAAGTAGGTATGCATACACTGTATATTATTATACTCGGGGAAAATTTGACAGTGACCTGAAGAAGAGCAGTAGTTACTGCTTCATTCTAACTCAGGAGTCTCTTTTCCATTATATTATTGCATGGGTCAGCCTTTTAAAAAACAGTAGTCTCACCCCAGGCATATCTCATTCTCTCCAGTACAGCTATTTTGAGTGTGCACCTTTAACTCCCAGTGAGTGTGGCTTGAGCCTTTAAAAATTATAATGTTATCACCTTACAGTTTTAATTAATACTCATTGACAGAGGTCAAATATCAATACAGTTTATTTTGCCATCATGTATACTCCAGGATAAAATATTCTGATATGTTGTATACAGCGTGGTTTTGGAATTATTCATGCAAATATACACAAGAAATATTTGATGCCTAGAGGAGCAGTAGGAGGTAACTGCAGAAACGCCTGGAGGTGCACTTGGCTGTAATGAGATATTTAAATAATAAGCCTTCACGTGTTAAACATCCCTTTTATCTTCTCAGCTGTACCACTGATATAAAGATAAAAAGAAATTGCAAATTTATACTCAGACTGAAGATATTCATATCATCAGTCTCTGATGAAGTTCTTTAGTTAGAATTTTTAGTTCTATAACAGCATGGTTTATGCTCAGACTGCTGCCTACAACACTTACTAATGGCTTAATCTTTCCACTGTCAGTTGCTTTCAGTCCAGCTTCACAGGCAACTGTCCTCCAATCTTTTTTTTTTGGGGGGGGCAGCTACTCTTGCAGATTTTCACTTATGCCCATCATTGTCCTTTTTTTATTCTACCTCCATCTTTCATTCTCTGCTAGAAAGTCAGTTGTTAGTGTCATTCATTAGCTAACAGTACAGTCTTCTGTTACAAGAAACTATGTGCCCCAATTGTAGAATTTCTCAATCCTTAAAGGCCTGTACTGGTTCAATCCTCCTCCTGCTACACATTTTTCAGAATTTCAGAAGGGTACAGGATATAGCTCAGTCAGTGGTGGGTAGATTTCTTCTACTACTCTCTTCTCTCCAAAGTGGCATAAGACATCCATAAAGTTCACGTAGTTGGTCCCCATAGGAAAGTGTCAAACCATCCAGAATATCCAAGTTTACAACCATAAAACAAGCAGCAATAATTTGAGCAAGAACAAATGTTTAATAATATGGGAAAAATTACATAAAATAGATTAAGCATTTTCATCCATAATACATTGTAGGACTTATTCAGAACCATAAGAACAGCCATTTCAACTGTTTTAATAGACAAGCTGGATGGCATGCAACTTGATTAACAATGAACCCATTTATCTCACACCTTTTAAAACATATATTACCTTAAACCATTATGAAAACAGTCAACTTGTATGAAACAATTGCTAAAAATACAAGGATAACTGATAATTACAATAAAGTGAAAGATGTAAATAAAAATTGATGTACATAACTTCACTGGCTTCCTTGCCATTGGATAAAAAATTGATATAAGCACATTTACAATTTCATTGCTTTTTGCTTAAGGACAGGGAGTAAAGAAACATATTCAATCAATCCAGGTGGGTTTGTGGCATTCAGTTTTACTTGCCAGCAAAGTTCTCTCTTTTCTAAAAGTGTTTCCCAGTCACCTCCCCTTATATCTTTTGTCACTATTTCAAGAACACCAAAAGTAAACTTTTCAAATCTAGAACATTCGAATGAATGTTTAAATAAAGAACTGTTGACATTTTTCGTTAAAATACTGTAGTTGTGTTTGTATATCCCTGGAATTCATGAAGCTTGCGCCAGGGGCCGGAGTACCGTCGGCAATCTAATGCCAAATATGACCGCCGAGTGATTCAGGTACGCGATGTTTCCACATGCACTACCAGCGTACGCCAGAGCTGCGCAGCTCCCGGTGCATGTATGCTAATTACCCTATGCGCAGCAGTGTAGCATGCAAATGAAGGTATATAGCGATTCATGAAGCGGGGCAGGCATAGCGTAAGCATGAAAAAATGTAAACCAAAAAAAAAACGGTTTACATTTTTTCAAACATAAAATCGAAGCCATGAAAGCGGACCAAACTTATGCATTATCATGTTAATATATGCCAATGGTGAAATATATAGCCAATGGCATAAAAAAATGCACAACACATAAAAAATAACATTTAATGTCATGGCCACACTAACGCAAAGTAAAACCGCAGTGCATTGGTGTGCAAACAGGATCACAATGAAAATATATTTAGATGTCATAAAACTGCAATGTAACACAATTCATGAATTCCCCATAATAGTCAATGGCATGCATGCTACACCACAACCATGGCACAAGGGTTGCTAAGGGTCTGTGACAGTGTTCTGCGTGGTAACTAGGAATTAGTAGTCAATGCCATGCAAATGAGTCAAGTAATACTGAATCGCAAACTCCCCACCAGCATAAGGATGTACCACCCAGCGTAGCAGTACAACACCAAGATGTGGCCTGGAGGTAAACATGACATCAAGAGAGGGGTGCGCCACCATAGCTGTAAGCACATTGGAGCATTGCTAATCCGGGTTGCCTGTTGCTAAGCAAAGCCACAGGACAGGGGTGTGGAAGTAGCCATATCTTTGCTTAGCTGAGAGCACACAAGTTAACTGAAAGTGCATGTGAACGTGGATGAAAACGCGCTCAAAACAAGGTAAATGGCTGTGCGCAGCACGCACCACAACTGAAACAGGAAGGATACGGGAAGACAATAAGGAAATGCTGCAGCATGGTAATTGGAGTACAAATGAGTAATTAACACCTAGAAACTCACAGTGGGCCATTGACAACAGCTAACAAGGCTGCTAGCAGCTACCTGCAGAACAGGAAAGGGGAGGTGCCATACTGCAAAGAAAAGAGAACTGTCACAGCAGAACAAAGCAAACTTGCAGTAGATCAGATACATAACACATTTCGCAACACAATCCTAGGTTGTGAAAATACAAAACAAGAAAGCAGGCAGCTGGATGCATGCCTGACAATGGGAGGGGAATCGGGTTGAAAAGTGAAGTAAAGGGCAATAGATGAATCATGGCAGCCAAGCGTAAGTCAACACCAAAGGCCCCACAATAGCAGTACCTGCTGTAAAACCCATAATTAAGATACCTTGCAGCTGGAACTGCACATACACACCCAATTACACCAGCATCATCCATTGCACAATAGTATAAGGTGTGAAAGTCCCATACACAAGCACACTAGTGTATTCCCAGACACTCTGCACCATTGGTGTGACGGGGAACTTTTAATATGTACACGTTAGGGGCTGCCATAGCTTTGATTCACCAGCATGTGTTGGAGACTGATGGTGGTGTGTAGATGATGCTGACAACCATCTCAGGCACTGGAGGAGGAGAAGAGTGTTCAGACACAGGGTAACCTACCAGGGTCTACATGACCTGGAGATAGTAGAGTGTTACAGGGTGGACAGGGACACCAAACATCAACTTGTTGAGCTGTGCCGGCCACGCCTCAGAGCCAAGAGTAACAGAGGGGAACCCATCCCAGTGGACACAAAGGTATGTGTAAGCTTGAGAATACTAGCCACAGGTACCTTCCAAAGGCCAACTGGGGATATCTTGGGGATCTCACAGGCATCAGCATCCAGGGTACTCCACCAGTTCCTGGATGCCATGTTACCACAAGCCAATGAGCACATATACTTCCCTCAATGCAGGAAGAGTTGGCTAGCAATATGCGTCTCTTCCACCATGTGGCAGACTACCCAGAAGTACTGGGTACAATAGACTGCATGTACATACACATCAAGACACCACCCGGTGAGCAGGGTAGGTGCTACATAAACCATAGGGGATACCCCTCCATCAACTGCCAGGTTGTGTGCAATGCCCAGGGCATTATTATGGATGTGTGTGCTGGCAGCCCTGGAAGATATCACAGCTCCCACATCTGGAAAGCCCCACAGCTGTATCAGGTACTTGCCAGGGGGGACATCCCATATGGCCACCTGGTGGGGGATGCTGGCTATGCACTGGAACCGTGGATGATGACTCCCATCAGAAATGCACACACAGCCATGCAAGAATGCCATAATGAGACACACACAGAAACCAGAATCATCATAGAGGGCATGTTTGGGATGCTGAAATCATGGTTCTGTTGCTTGGACATATCTGGTGGAGCCTTGCAATACTTTCCAGGCATGTGTGCCCACATCTTCATAGTATGTGCCATGCTGCACAATATGATCCTGCGGAAACAGCTGCAGCAGGGACAGAATGGTGAAGGCCCTCACAGCCCACCACCATTGCCAAGGGCCCCACAGGCAGAGAGGGACTCAAAACATGGACACACTGTGACAGCCCCAGTAGGCAGATGGAGGAGTGCCCAGTATGCCCATGCCTTGGCAAAGAGGGAACATATAGCACACACACTGACAGTGTAGGCACTTATGGACTGTCACCCTTCTCCATCTGCACACACAGCAAACATGGATGGCACACACACAAGACCACTTGTAAATTGTCATGTATAGGTGATCTACTGTGTGCATCCTACATAGGTAGCCCTCAACTATTGTACACACACCTGCCATTGGCACAAGGTAAGTCAATACCTGAACAGTAAATTAAGCTATCAGCATGTGTCCATACTGTATGTATAGGTTCATAAATACATAGTTAGGTACATGCCTAACTGCCAGAGGCCACTCATAAGCATAGCCAAAAAGTGTCTGCTGTCGCCACCCCATTGATTAACTAACTGTCCCTCTGTGGAGCAGAGCCAATTGTGGGATCCCTGGGGTGTAGCCACTGTTCCCCACCCACCCTGCAAGGATTCCCTGGAGTGTTAGTGAGGGGTTTTGTATAATGTATCAGGGATGTAGTTCCAAATAATGGGGAGTATCCATGACAGGAATCTTCTCTGATGATTTACATGTTGCATAGTATACCTTAACCACAGCTTGCATATATAGGTAGTATTCCACAGAATAATAAACATTTGGAACACACAACTGCTGAAATGTGAGTTAATCACCCTTGCACTACCAGTGCCTGCTCTGAGAGGTAAAATTACCACTGCCAGGATTAGAACACGCAACCATGTACACAGTCTTCACAATAAGCCACCACTAAGCTACCTGAGATGTACCAATGGCAGCTGTGTATACTGACAGGATAAAACACAAAAGGTAGGAATGTGTGGAAATAGGACAAACCAGCATGTACCCAATGAAAGGTGTATGATATATATATATATATATATATATATATATATATATATATATATATATATATATAAATCAACATTATATTTATATATAAAGAGAGAGAGGGAGAGAGAGATATATATGTCGATATATGGGGATATACATATACATGTAGATATATAGATAGGTTAACAACACCTACATAATCCGTGGTGGTGCAGCGGTAGGGTTTTTGCCTCACAGCAAGAGCTTCTCCCATTCGATTCTCAGCTATTGTGTGGGGAGTGCCTTCTGTGTGGAGTCTGAATGTCCTCCCCGCAAGTCGAGTGGTGTTCTGAAAGACATGCGTGAATGGGAGTGCCTTCGTTGAAGGTTGGGTATCTAGCTGGCACCGTGAAAATCTACTGCCAATCATTAGCAGACCGGAGTTCCGCTGTGGCGACCCCTAACTGGGAAAAGCTGAAAGACAACAACAACAACAACAGCACCTACATAACCATGGAGGTACATATAAATGGGATACCTACCACATACCGACTGCTTGATATATCGACGCACGTAATCATGAGGCTTAAAGTCTGAAAGTCCACAGTACCGAAACACCAGAAGCGCGAGGTTTAAAATCCCGATGTTAAGGGACATTTAGTCAGTGCTTCTGGTGTTCTGTTTCAGGTAGGTTACTGTGTGTCAGTGTGTTTCTGAGGGCTGTAGTGTGTGTAAGTGTGTGTTCTGAGTGTGGTGTGTGTTCCTGGGGGACTGTAATGTTTGGGTGTGGGTTTGCTTTGTACGTCTGTTTGTGCAATCTAGGATGTAGAATATTAAAGTAGGGGGGGTGTGGGGGGTGCAGACATCCACATGGGGGGTATAGGGGGCTTGCCCACCTGCTCATACATAGTGTAGGATGGTTTGTTTGGATGTGGTAGGTAGCAGTGTGTCTGTGTGTGTGTGTGTTCCATGTTTGTATTTCTTTCGCAAGTTACTGTCGCTGTCGGTAATGTGGGGTATGTGAGTCTGGGCCCGATACTGTGTGCGACGGAATTGTGTGGTTTTGTGATTCCATAGGTATCCCATACACAGTGGTTGAAGTGTTCATATATGAGTATAACATGCACCATAGCGATCACACATTCCGCCACAACCACACTTTATGAACAAAAGATATGGAGAGTGTATGCCTATACACTATTACAAATATGTGCTATGGACATGAGCCAATGATAGGGTTACCACTTGACCCACTTTGCGAGGGACAGTCCCTCTTTGGGCGGTTGTGTCCTGACCAAAAATATTAAATGTGGCAAATGTCCTGAGATTGTAGGACATAATTATGTTCCATATGTAATGTAATAGTTGCATACAATAGTTCTTTCTGTATCTAAAATGCCTACATGTTACAAGAAACAGGATAAGCAACTAAACTGCTACAAAAATAAGCTTATATTTAGGCAAAAAAGGAAAGTTCTATCCCTTGTACTGACTGTGGGTTTGTGTCGGCCTGTAAAATCTGATGTGTGTCCCAAAAATGTCCCACTATGGCCATATGAAAAGTTGGCAACCCTAGCCAAAGAGGGTCAGTCACCAATACAACTCCAATGACTGCAAATACCTATGACAGAAATGCACAGCTTTCATGTAGCAACACTTTATTACATTCCGATGTATTGCCGAAAGGATTGAAGGACTAACATCACCTGCATGCTATACAGGAACCAATTAACAGTGCCTTAATTAATCAACCTGCAATTACCATTGTATTAGTCCACTAAAGGATAGGTGTTCAAATAGGAAAGTAACCCTCACACACATATTAATTATGTATAAAAGCAGTTCCTACACACCTACATCTGCTATGCGCACCCACCAACATCACCCCCACACCCAAATAAATTACAGTACAAACTGTAATAACATCATAAATCATTCACTCACTGTACGACATCTGCAGAAGCCTTAACATACCTTGTCAGAGACACACTAACATGGCCCTATGTGAAATAGTTACTGTTATACAATGGAACAGCAGCTGATGTTACAGGGTTTGTTTGCACTAATCCCATTTCAGAGGGTTGTGTATACACTGGGAAGTGTTACCAATTACTGATTAACAGCACAGTATGATACACATGTACATCAAACCAAGAATGTCTGGTGAGTACACTGTAAACCACCTAACAGTTCATGCATAGCCATACAGCCTTGAGCTGCCCAAACATCCTTGCCAGATTGAAACATAGGCAGAAGTATCAGGAACAAACAAACCCTGCATAAGTAGCAATGTTCTGAAATATAACAGCTGTACTCACATGTAGAACAACATCTTCTAGCCATCACACACAATCCACAGGAGTCATGAAGCTAATATATCTCTGTCTGTCTCCATATAGCAGTTGAAATACATCACAAACAACACATCCAGGCCATCTTCCTCGAATGTAAGGCAAATGGACAACGCCCAAGTGGAGTACTCCATTATACACCACTGTTGCCATGATATTGGCTAATGGAGTAGCTGCACAGCTGATGTGCATCTAATTAACAACTTTGGAACACCAATTGGTGGTCAGGATAGCACATGTTACCAATATTTAACTAGAAATGGATGGCTTATCACACATTCAAACCATCTGTATATACCAGCAGAATGTTACAAAGAAGATTGAAACACAAACTGAAAAAGATTGAATTTACAGTCAATGACACGTCGGGTTACTAATAAGGTATGTAGAACACTCAGTATGTCTGTGTATGTAGTACCTGTTCTGTAATATTTAAAGTGCATGCAATCCAGATAGTGGAAACAGTTATCTTGTAGTGATGTATTGTTGAGCATAATAACGCTTGTAGTATTTATGTGTGTACTGCTGTAGGTCACAAGGAAAACACTGCATACACCACAAGGGATGCTATATAAGGGCTTTGAACACAAATATTCCTCACCAGCTGCTGTCAGTGGCAGGGCTGGTCCAACAAGTATGTGCTATAACAGGGGATAGTATATGTTGCTATATTGTAATAGTAGGCATATGCATGGGTGTATTACTGAGAATAACCTGTCGAAGGTTGGCCCACTGTGCAATTATGATTTGCATTGTGGGATATTATGCCAATAACTGTGTAATGTACAGTATTGCAGGCAGATATGTATTACAAGTTACATAGCATTACTGTTATGTTAGGCAAACATTAGTTATGTCTATTGGCATTTACAATGCACAATAACAGGATACATATGACTTGTAATAACCCAACAGTCCCCTCCACTCTTTTCTTCTCTACCCTCCTCAGTTTTTGTTTCTTTCACTGTTTTGAGATTAAGTATGTACTTTTTGTACAATTGTGTATATTTAATGAACTGCTTATAGTAAAAGTGTTCCTTTTAAATTATCTTTCCTTTTTTGTAAGATCTGATCTTAGCTTTTAACTTAGAATAGTAAATTTTATTATGTAATGTCCTTAGTATATAGTGGAGCTTTTCTCCTCGGGCCTCTGCTGAAAATGGACATGTATCCAGCCAGACTAGCCCGGTCAACAAATGTAAAATAAAATAAAATAAAATAAAATAAACAGTTTATCAGCATGATAGCAAAGTAAAATGGAAGAGCTAGTTAACTATCCAATCACATAAGACATGTAATAAGTGCAAAAGTATGTACTAGGCTGTCTGCCCAAAGGTATTTATAAGCCTAGCTAGTGTGTGTTGGCTGTCGCCACCCTCATAGGTTAGTTCCCTGTAGCTCTGAATGGCAGATCCATTAGTTCCCTGTGCCTCTGTCCAGCAGAGCCACTGCAGTGATTCCCGGAGTACATGCCTGTCTCCCATCCACCCGTCAAGGTTTCCCTTGAAGAGTGCTAGTGAAGGGCCTTGCCTGATGTACATTGGAATCATGTTCCAAGGCATCGGGAGTCTCCGGGTCAGGAATCTATCCATCCAGCATGTCCTATTCATCATTGTGGTTAGTTGTATATCCCTAGAGCATGTGGCTCTCAGGGGCTTCTGTTTAGGTTGAGCATATCCAGCAATACTGGGTTGGACATGGGGCTTGTATGTCAAGCAGAGATCACCTGTGCGGTATGCAACCGAGTACAGCTGGAGTTTCTTAGGTTGGGCTGCATAGATCATCTGTTTGAGGTGAGTAATCCTCTTGGTGCTGTACTGTTGTGGTCTTCCAAGCTGTTGCAGTTGTCTTGTAAGGTACATCCCAAATGGGGTGTTGTATCCTTTAATGGGTCTAATAAGTCATGAGTAGAGAGGCACAATGGCCTCCTTTGTTCTGGATGTGAACCCATTAGAGATTAGGGGGGCCACGTAGAAGGATATTCTAACCACCTTGTCATTATGGGTATCGAAGCAGAGATTGCTATCTACTGGGGTTCCCAGATCCCTTATTACCTTTTCTGTATGTAGGGGACTAGCACCTATGTGGTAGTCCGTGGGTAATTAGTTATATCCAAAGGGGATGACTATGCAATTTTTGGCATTCAGCTTGAGGCCATGATATTGACACCAGGTATCCATCGTAGTGCGACCCTTCTAGAGGGTGTCTGTATCAGATGGGGAAACAATTATGGCCCCTAGTTTGCAGTCATCTGCAAACCATTTCAGCCAAAGCCCTTCTGTGCTTGCCTGTACATCAGAGAATTATATACTGAACATGAGGGGTCCTAGGACTGAGCCCTGGGGGATGCCAGTAGTAACTGGTATACAGTCGGACCTAGGGTATGCAACTCCCACTGTGTGGGTTCTGTCAGTGAGCCACTTTGCAAACCATCACATGATGTAGGGGTTAATGTTCAGGAGGATGGGTATGTCGATAATACCAGAATGGGGAATGGTGTTGAAAGCCTTTGAGACATCTTGGTATGATGTGTGGACCTCCTTACCCTCATCTAATGCCTTGGTAACTGTCTCTAAGAAGTCCGCCAGGTTTAGGAGGCATGGTCTGCCCTTACCAACGCCAAACTGGGAAGGGTCAAAGGTTTGGAGGTACCCAATGTCTCTGTGACTGAGAGCCATGATGATGTGCTCCATAGCCTTGCAGACCAGGCTAGTCAGGCCTATAGGGCAATAGGTCCCGTGGTCCATTGTGCCGCCACCTTTGTGAAGAGGGATAACTGTTGCTGTATGCCATTCAGGGGGCACAAAGCACGATGTGAGGCTATTATTGAACATGGTGCATAGGTGGAGAGCCAGTACATTCTGAAGTTTGTGTAAAACGCAGCCTGGGATGTTGTCCGGTCCCATTGATGCTGTGATATTGGCTTTAAAGTGTGCAGCTTTTACCTGCGTAGTTGTGATTACAGGGACTCTACACTCTTCCTGTATAGATATGGGCCCTTTAGGGGGTGAGAGGGGGGAAAGGTAGCACTGAACCTATCTGCCAGGATGTTGGCAATATCAGTTGGTTCTGTAATGTTCATGCCTTTGAGCTGTAACTCAGAGCAGATCTGGGTGTTGATATCAAGATATTTGACATTGCTATATAATGCTTTGTGGTTGTTGTTAGAATTAGTGGCAGTTTTGTTTCCATAGCTAGTATTGGAGGATCTTATAAGGGATCTCATCTTCTTACTTAGGCTGACCAGAGAGCTCCTCCATGCATGGGATTGTACTCTCTTTTGCAACAGTGTCTTCCTCCTGTTGTACAGTTTGTTTATGGCAGGGGACCAATAGATTGGCTTCCTTAATTAGGAGTATAGCAACTTGGTTATGTTTGGGATAGCATGATCCATGTACTCGTGTAAGTGCTTATAGAGTGCATTTGTGTAGGATTCAGCAGTTGTAACAGTATTGTCCATCTGCATGGGTGTCATGAAGTTCACCACATCTGTCTTAAGATGCATGAAGTTGGCTTTGTAGACATATTATACTGTGGTTCCCTTAATGAGGGCTGGGTGCGGGATGTGGATATCAAGAGTGTTCAGCTTATGTTCAGATCGGACCAATGAGGAGTTGACTTCAGGTGTGGAACACTGGTCACTCATGTTGGTAATGCCTAGGTCTAGGATATTGTTGCCCCTGGTAGGTGTGTGGATAAGTTGATTCAGGGCATTGGTGTTTATGAATTCCAGAAAGCGTTGAGCTAATGAGTTGGTACACGAGTAGTTTTCTCAGTTAATGGTGGGGTAGATTCAGTGAGACAATCCACATGATTGTCAGGGTCAGGCTTGGTTGGCGAGAGCTTTACCTCCAGTTTGGCTAGATAAGTGCATCTCTCACAGGTTGTAGTATTGGGTGGTAGGTGGAGAGGGCTGTCCGTGTACATGAGGCAATGTCTACATTGCCTCAAGATGTCCAGATTCATCAGATACACAGGAGAGAACATTGGCAGCTGACCCTTGGACATGCCTGAATATAAAACTAATTTCCCCTAGATAAGTAAAGAAAGTGAGTACAAGAGCTATTTTACTCTAAGCAAGTGAGAAAACTATGTACAAAACCTGTGTTCCTCTAGGTAATGAGGAAGACTGGGTGCTATAGTAATTAGTAGCTTACGTAGTGCTTACAAGTTCTGAACAAGTGCTGAGCATGAATATGCAATCCAGATAGGGTATTGGATAACATAAACACACTGCTCCCCCCAACAGGTACACAATCATATGTCCATGTACACCACAGAGCCCCTGTACCCACAACTATGCAGGTACAAGCTGCACTCAGGCTGCATGGGACCTGTCCACATCCCAGGTTGTATCATACACATATGGCAAAACAAGTTACTCTCCACATACACATCATGTAAAACATAGCTTCATGTCAGGCTGTGTACACACTGAATGGTGCACACCAACAGGTATCACAACCCACAAAGGGGGAGACACCACTGATAATGGAAGTACTGCACTACTACCTTGCTGAGTCTGGTCTGAAAGGCCATGAACCTTGATCAAATTATTTGATGTCAGCAGTACAGATGTAGATGACAGTAAGGTTGATTTCACACTGCATATCATAACCTTGTCAGGTCATAGGACATCATCACCCATACTGTGTTCCACCTACACTCGGTATGCTACATGTACATTCCTATGTCACAGGAGTGTTTTGCAACGGGACTGCTGGCAGAACCAACACTATAGAAGGTGTCTGAATAATACATGCACATCACACCAGTACCAGCTACAGTAAAACAGGGTTAATTAATTGTATTCCCCATCATTGTAGTCCATACCACACAGACTAACAGAAGGCATCTGCCAATTGAAGTATGCGAATTACTATGACCTAGGAGCAATAGCCGACTGAGAGTGTTGTGGACAACATACAGAAGGTGCTTTGTGGTTGAGGTGTGTGTGACATATGGCCCCAATCTGACAGCTGCATATTGCGTTGTCACCCCTATGTTAATAACCCTGTACTCATGAACTACCACCTAGGTCGACATAATGGATACTGTGTGTAAGGGATGCAGCTGGGCAGTTGTCTTTCCTGTGATAGCTAAGTCACCACACTTGTCAGGGAATCTTATGTGGCAACCCTAATCATGACAAGGTGCCATCCATGAATATAGAGATCATTGTCCAGCCATACACAACACTCAAGTGACCCATACCAGATCGCATATTTCCTTTAAGGGGTATTGGCCATGTTCAGATGGCCTACACCAGCCTTCCCATTCCCCATCTCCACTATGTAGCATGATGCATACCCTGAATAAATCCATGTCCAACCCAGTGATGTTGGATCCTGATCTCAAACACATACTTCATGGACATCCACCTTCCTAGTACTAGGATCACCACATGCTGGACAGATCCTTGTCCCATACACGTTACATAGTCCTGCCATACTATGCATTCCTGTCCAGCAAAGCTGCACATCGCCCCCCTCTCAGACATGGTGTGATGACCGCATGGTAAATATATCATTAACCCTGTGGATCAGTTATGTGGCACTTCTCCACCTGGCCTCAGAGACCCGTCTGTTGGCTACAGCCAGGTAACCTTTCATCCTAGATTCATACATAGCCCAGGGCATATAGCCTACTAGTTGACTTTGACTGTACATGCTATAGTTGACATCCATCCCTGCAAACACCATCTGGCTACCCAGTGTCCCACGTGTATCACATGTGCAACACAGGTGATACATGGCAGGATGTTGAATTGCTGTACAGTGTCGTGTAGATGTATATGGCAGAACATATACATGTAAAACCTTCCATGAGCACGTCTGCAGGGTCACAGGTCATGTCCGTTAAGGCAGTGTAAGTCTTTATATGTGACATATACACAGCATCAAGGTCGGCTGCATTAATGTGAACACATCCAGCCATGTGCTGATAGGTAGGAACACCAGTACAGGCAAACAGACATGCCCACATCAAGACAGCATCCACATGGAGTATGAGCAATGTAATCAGGTGACACACACACATATATGGTGATAATATCCACTCACCATTGAGTGTCACATGTGTGTGACACAAACATGTCAGTGGTGTCAGTGTCATGTAGATTTGCAAAGACAACTATTTAATCATAATAAATGCGATACACATGTATGTTCAGTTGTAGCTCTGTATGTCTCTGTGAGTTACTGTAACCTGTCTCCATCATTATGTCTTCCAGGTATGCCGCATGCAAGGCTATCCCCTTATACCTGCTTGGGGGATGAGGCCCTCATCCCATACCTACATGACAGTCATGATATCCTGTTCGGCCATGTGCCACAGGATGCACAGCAGTGGGATACCCTGTCGATGGTATTTTGCAGGAGGGTCAATGATGTGGGTGGCCACAACTGCACATACCAGCAGGTGCACAGATACTGTACAGACCTCATTAGATGGGTGAAACAGCGTGCAAATGCAATCGCCAGGGAACAAGGTGCAACAGGTGGTGGACCACCAACCCAGCCCCCACTCACATGTACCGAGGAGCTACCGGCCAACCTGGGGACACCTGCAGAACAACATCCACAAGCCTTAGTCAATATTGTGGAGGTGGGTGTCTCTCAACCACCAAGCCTGGAATTGCCTGGTAAGTCACTACTGCACCTATGACAACTATATTCCATATAGTCGCATGTTGTGTCACTGTACAATATGTAATGTAACATCATATACAAGGCATGTATACACACATGCCGCATACTATAGTATGCTACTCTGTGTATGCATGCATGTGCATACACGATAGTATTATCTAATGTACTGGTGTATGTGTTAACATGCACATTGCACCCTGTAGCTATCATACAGTCCTGGATAATGCTCATATTGCTGTGTTATTTAGGTACCTCTGGCATTCCGCTGTGACAGCAGCCTGTTGCAGGGGAGGCTGTTATTATTTATCAGACATTGTATTGCACAGATCTATCTTCCATGTGGCCATTTACCACATGTACACATAATGTATGGTCCTGTCACAATATAGAGGTCAGACCTGCAATGCATCACAATGACTACACATGTGCAACACTTGCAAACTATGTGAATCACCAACATGAATCCTCACAACAGACATTGCCAGATGTGCAGACAGCTGTACATACAATGGTGGAGGTGCTGTTCACTATAGGGACATGTACTACAGATCTGAACTACACATGTGGGGAATACAAACAGTACTACACAGTGAGCTGGAGTATGGCCAGCCCACAGGATTCACTGGTGTGGATCATAGCCCTGCTCTGAATGTCACACAATGTGATGTGCTATCTTGACATGTCCATGACATCTAGTGGCCTTGCTGCAACACTGCCTAACTATCCTGAAAAACATATCTCACATACCAAACATACCACCCTTTGTCTGCATAACCCTGTCGTCAGTGGAGCATGTGACATCTATGGGTTTATGTTATATGGGACAACACAGACATGTGAAATAGACACCCGTCACAATAATTTGGCCAACACATGTACACACATGGCCATGGAGGATGGCCAGAGAATGAAGCAACACACACAGTAGATGTGATGTGCTTGTGTGTACACCCTGTCATACAATGGCTACACATGGTCCAACTGTGGCCTGTATGTAATGGTTATATTGCAGATGTGGAACACTAGACATCCTACAGGCCTGTGCACATCTTGTGTAGGTGTGACATCAATCCACCACATAAGATGTGTTGAACATCTTGAGTGTGTCACGGCATGACAGCAGTCACCTGTACAGTATCCACATCAGCCCACAGATACAGTACATTCCCCTTGCTCGTGTCGGACATCAGTGTCATACTTGCTCCTTTGTGTGTGTGTGTGGGTGTGTGTGGTACGCAGATGTCATGTGGGACATGGTGTACCGACGTGTTTGCCAAGTCTGGCCATAGTTGCCAGGCAGCAGCAATATGGTTGCAGATGTGCAGGGGTGTCATCTGTATACCCTTCAGTGACCTGTGTCACACATTCCACATCATGGTTTAGTGTGTATACACCTCAGTCACGTGGGTCACATTACACAGTATATATGTATTGTATCTGAATGCAGTCATGGCTATGAACTGTGTCTGTAACTCACACTGTATAGCAATAGAGATGCCTCATGATTCCCTGCAATGGCCATGCACATCAGCTAAATGTGCAGTATATCTGTAGGGAAGACAGACAACACTGCATTGGGACACCATTACCCCACTGTATATTTGACAGGACACCATTGTTTTAAACATGTATGCATGTCATTGCACACGTCAGCAGATCACATGTCAAACTACATGTGATTGTCAAGGTCATATCCACACATCAGGCCGGTGTACTATTAACTTGTGCTGGTCTACATGGTGAAACACAGGGATGTATGCTTACTACTGTGATTGTGTAATTTGCATGCCTTCTGCTATGACACATGCATACTGTTGTGTGCAACCCAGGGATGTATGATAACTCCCACTATTACTGTCTGTACTGCATACCATCTGCCGTATCACATGCATGTTGCATGCCTTCTGTCATATCACATGCATGTTGGGTGCCATAGCATGTGTGTGTGTGTGTGTGTGTGTGTGTGTGTGTGTGTGTGTGTGTGTGTGTGTGTGTGTGTGTGTGTGTGTGTGTGTGTGTGTGTGTGTGTGTGTGTGTGCCTTTTGTATAGATTGTAATGCATAGTTCTTGTCTGCCCCTCACAGGTGATGTAGGTGCATTGACCTCCTGTGGTCCATGTGATGTTAGTGTCCCCACAGACTCTAGCAGTGATGATGAACATATGATTGAGACACAGGCAGGGTTGTCAGGGGCTGAATCTGTGCCATCGGTTGCCATTCCATCTATATCCCCCTCATCCCCGCACACAGATCCCATGCCTACACATACCCCATCACCAGTAGCCATAGAGGAAGGACAGTTGGCATGTGGTAGCTTGGAGCAGGAAAGTGTGGGGGCTATGGAAGGTGTTCCTGCACACCATGGTGTCAGCCAACTGACTGGTGGTGCCCCACACAGGCACATGGCCAGTGCTGCTTGTAGGAGGATCTCTGGCCAAGATGTCCCTGCAAGACAGAGTGTAGCAGCTGGTGTCACCAGACACATGTTTCAGGCTATAATGGAGGCACAGGCATGTGCTGAATGGCACAACAGAGAAGATCAGAGGCTTCAGAGTGCTGCTGTCCATTCTGTAAACAACAACATCCAGGCAATGGTAAATGCTCAACCGCAGATTTCTTAAACTTTGGATAGACGGTTGGGTGACATGGTTGGAGTCCTTGACCGTGGCATGACAATCTGTGAGTGTGAGCTGTCTGTGTTGGAACATCTGGTAGGAGTGAGGCATCAGGCATGTGGACGTAGGCCTGCTACATCACCTGTTTCAGGTCTACGTGAATGAGCTACCTCACATGTCCACTCCCATAGTGGCAGTAGCAGCAGCAGCAGTGCAGTTGGTGCTGTGCTGTCCACATCACAACACAGCAGGCCATGTGCATGTGGCCCTGGACGGTCCCAACAGGGACACGGTTCCAGTGGACAAGTGTCATCAGACAGTACCTAGTCTGCACCTCTGCCTGGTAGTGTCCATGCAACCCCTGGCAGGCACAGGTCACATGTTAGTGGCCAGACACTGTGAACTGTAAAACCTGGCCTGTACAATCTGAAGCTGTCAATAATACCCCTGTGTAGGCCAGACACATGCCAGAACTGTGTGCATACATACACACACACACTGGAAACACATGTAGGGCACCAACACACACATGCATAACATCCACGCACACCCAATTAGATCAAAGGCCCTAACCCACACACATTATGTCATCCAATGGTGCAGCCTAGGCCTCTGGCAAACATTATCACCCTGTGCATATGATGATGCCTGTACCACATCCCTGACATCCACACCATTGGTGCAGGGACATGCTCATATGGTCTGATGCACAGGTTGAACAGACTAGTAAGATAAGTGTAGTTTACAGTTGTTGAGTACTGTTGACAGGCAGCAGACATACCATGCACTACAGGTGTACAATGCATTTCGTACTGTTAACAGTATGTGTCTTATGTAACAACAGTATCTGCATGTTGGTCATGATGTTCTTCTTTCATCCTTCAGGTTTAATTGCACATGCCGGTGGATGGCAGTGTTTGCAGTTAGTGTCCCATATGTCAATGTGGACTACTCACAGGTATGTACGAATATACTAGCATGCACCGTGTAGCTGCCACATAACAGTGAGAATGTCCCACGTTCCAAACATGTCTACTGATCCAAGAGGATGATAGCTGTGTATTAAGCTACTGTGGCTACAGACGTGACATCCATACTGGGTGACATCACAGATACAGTTACATGGAGTGGTGAGGTAAGAGAGCAGTCTAGCTGATTACAAGGGTAGAGGCCAGTGGGAAGTGTGATGCCTCATTGGGAAGCAGTAATACACATTCCCATGACAGGATGCCAACACACAACTGCACCCACACACTCGGGTAATGACGCACATGTATTCGGTGACACAGTAACACACCCACACACTCACGGATTCACCAACACAGTAACACACACTCATACACAGTTGCTACTGTTGAGGTGAGGACTCCTGCCTATGTGCAAATCATCATTACAGTACTGTGCAACTACATGACGTGCCACAGAGAATACACATGTACAGGTAGTCAGTATGGCCTAAAATCGGGGACATCAATACGGATAGTAGATTGCATTGCCTGGATGGGGGGAGGGGTCTTATCAGTTCAGTATGGTAACATACATCCTCACTCCAGGGACCAGACAGCCATACATACACACACACACACACACACACACACACACACACACACACACACACACACACACACACACACACTGTGGAATTCACTATTGAATACACCTATGTCACTCACATACAGATACTTCACATGTGAGAGATACACGCCCCTGCCTATGTCCTGCTTTTTACATTGCAGTCTGTACAGATGTGTACACTAGTGTACAGGAGAGTGAGTAACAGTTGAGATGTATTCCCCAACATACGTGACATATATGGACACACACGCAACCACACATGCTAGTACTGTGAATCAAACACCTGTCTAGCTCATGATATGTATGACAGACTTACAGCAGCATTGCACACATTACAAAGTGCACTGATACTTCCTTTGGCAACAGTGCTGATATATGCACACGGGGCATCTTAACTGTTAACAGCTGTCAAATGATTTACCTTCGGTGTCACCCTGACTGCTGTCTAAGTTGTGTGTTATGTCCTTCAATTAATGAAACCATTGCTTACCGGTTACACAGGTTATTGTAGGACCACTTGTGACACACCTATGAGCTGTCCTCAGCAAACATCCATCTGCAAGGATGCCCCACCACTTAGTTATTTCTGTCCATACCTGAGGTAC
>NC_056734.1:639858818-639932236 GCF_019279795.1 Protopterus annectens | reverse complement strand
TTCCTGGCCCCCGGTTTTTCCTGGGGGAAGCAGTGGTGTATTTACCTTCATTGCATGTCTGTATGTCTCACCGGCCTAGCTGGGGGGGGGGGGTGGGAGGTAGACCTTTGTTTATTGGACCTCCCGCCAACATATGCCCGGACTGAATATATGTTACCCGTAACTGCTGTAACATAACCTAGGTATATACATGTGTATATTTACTGTAACATATATATATCTATTTACATTAATATATACAAATATATCTGCATATGTATGTATACATGTATATTCATATCTTGTTGTATATATATATATATATATATATATATATATATATATATATATATATATATATATATATATATATATATATATAAATATATATATATATATATATATATATATATATATAGATATATATAGATATATATAGATATATATATATATATGTAAAAATCTAACAACATATGGGTTTATGGTTGCCTGCTTATGTATAGAGTCATATGTGGGTATGTATCTGTACTCTTTCTCTGTATGTTTACATTTGTACTACGGCGAGGGAGAAGCATATCTCTATCTCACTATGCGTAAATATACACACACATAGCTCTAATTATATACGTCTACATCTGGTTATTCCGTTCCATGCCATATAGATTACATTTTGCTTTAGTGGGTCTCGCAGTGGGTGTGGTTTCTCATTGGGTGACGCCTCTGCCCAATGAACACATTCGCTTGCATCCCTAGGGCTGTCCATATTGCCCAACATCAGCCAACACCTGCACACCTAGACCCATAAGTAGCTACCCATAATTCCCCCACCCTCGCATTCTCGACAGCACCCATCCTTACTCTGGGACCTGGTGGGTTCTGGACACACCACTACACGCTGCCCACTCTCCACTTCACGGGACCCATTTCATACAATTGTCTTGGCCCATGGGTAATCTGGGTTACCCACCCTTGTATTCCGAGTCTGTATACACCGTGGACTAAATGGACAATCTATCGCATTCCATAGTTTGGCCAATATTTGGGGTGTCCCGCAAGGGACAATCCAGTATGTGTTCCATGATTAGAATCCACGGGTTTACTGTGTCCCCCCGCGGGTGTATCCTGCCTGTGGTCTGGGGAGCAGTGGACACTTTACATTGCTTGCATGTATAGTTCCCATGTCCAGCTGTAGGGGGGGTGGAAAGCTATGCTGCATGTGTCATGTGTCTTGCCTGGGCTCCTCACTTCCATTCCCATAGCCTGTGAACAAATGTCATTCCTGTGTGCTTTTTCCTGTCATAGCTGTATATCTCTATATATCTATGCACACACACACACACACACACACACACACACACATATATATAATATATATATATATATATATATATATATATATATATATATATATATATATATATATATGTACATATATGTGTGTGTGTATATATATATATATATATATATATATATATATATATATATATAGATATATATGTGTACATATATGCATGTCTGCAACTATGTCTCTGTAAACCAATACATTCCCTGCTCATACGCACTTACACATGTGTAATGGTGTTTATATATGCTTCACCAGCATACTAGTGCCTTATTCATTATGACACCGACACTTCACTCCAGTTATCTTGTAATCGGTATTTAGCACGTTATACAGCGGACAGATATCGCAATATGTTCATGTACGGATTACCGATGGTAATTGGAATGTGATACAGTGTGATTCGACCCATCCCTCTTCTGCACAGCCTATTATTCCATCTACTGTCGATGTATGTATGTGCACATTCCTATTATTTATGTCAACAAATGGAATGCATGTGTTACAGAGAATGTACTTCAACATATTATTGTCTGCATGTGTGTATGCATATATACCTATTACAAACTGCTGACCTCCACGGGGCAGTCCATTAGAACCGGGCCAGCATGCCTGGATCCATAATTGCATACCCATAGTTCCTCCACCCCACCCGTGTTGAATTTACACGCGTAACATCCATTATCCACTTGTTATCACAGCCATGACACACCTTTTCACATTGCCCTCTCCAGAGTGTTTGGGGCCCTACACATATTTTGCCCCGCCTCGTGTATTCACAGGAACTCCCGCCATGTATATTTGCACATACATGCCTTTCCTGGGGTTATGGATTACGGCCATTTGCACTTTACAATTTTTGGTAGTCCCAGCATGGACTACATTCTGTCTGTGTGTAAAGTAGACTTTGCAATTCAACGATGTTACTCCCACTGGTAAAACCCTGCTTGTGGTGTGAGTAGCGGTGCTCTGCTCACTCCTGGACAGCATTTTATGACATACGCTGACAGCACTATATAATACCATGTTTGCTCTTGATTCCATTCACATCCCTTGTGTATGCTTTATTGTTATGATGTTCATTCTTCATATATATATATATATATATATATATATATATATATATATATATATATATATATATATATATATATGTGTGTGTGTGTGTGTGTGTGTGTGTGTGTGTGTGTGTGTGTGTGTGTGTGTGTGTGTGTGTATATATATATATATATATATATATATATTACATCTGTACATACAAACATACATTTCCTATGCTGGGAGCTGCTTACACCCGCGGAAGCACACTCGACTATGCTTACTGTGCATTCCATATGTTTACTGGCGCTTATTTGTGCTTACTTTTGCCTTATTCATTATGACAGCACCACTTTGATTGAAGGGATCTGGTTAATAGTCTCATGCAATACACTTTCACTTTTACATGTTTAAATGTCGGCTTTACAGCCGAACGACATTCATTCCACAAGGAAAATGATATGTGCTATAGTCGAACTTGAACCGTGAATGCCTGTTCATTAGGTGGATGCTCTAACCACTACACTATTGGTGTTCTGCTTCATTTATATGTATACCCATGGTTCATAGTTACCTGAACACACACCTCAACACTTCACTTACACAGCAGGCATCCATTTTCCTGTTGGAAAAACTGCACTACTACACATGCGCCATTCCCTACTGCTCTGGACCCTTGCTGCATGTTGACTCACTCCGAGTATATTCAGACCTCCAAAGCCTATAGTCCTGGCACATACGTGTGTTTGATTTTCAGGGTGTTCATGTGGTCATCCGGGTTTAGGCTTGTCTGACTGAGGACTGGGGCTGCCCTGTTTCTAGTTGAAAGTTAGACTTAGCACGGGGATATCGTTTGTTCTACTTTTAGCGTCCTACCTGTGGTTGGGGATGCAGAGGTGTGCTCACCTCTGGCCAACCTGATATAACAGCACTAAATATTATGGGGGGTTCCGCTGCTGTTTCCTTTCACATTTGTTATTACTGCTATATTGTGACCATGTTCATTCTTCATATATATATATATATATATATATATATATATATATATATATATATATATATATATATATCGGTCTGTACATACACATGCATATACACATACATGCTTATTTACATTTCCCATACCGTTGAACCACCATCACTTACTGTCGTGCATACATGCTTGCATACCCGCTTATGTCTAGGGTTGCCACCTTTTCAAATGGCCAAAGTGGGGTATTTTCGGGACACATATCAGATTTTACAGGCCGACACATACCCATGGTCAGTACAAAGGTTAGAACTTTACTTTTTTGCCTAAATGAATTATTCTTGTAGCAGTTTAGTTGCTTATTCTGTTTCTTGTAACATTTAAGTATTTTACATACAGAAATAGCTATTTTATGCAACTGTTACATGAAATATGGGACATAATTATTTCCTAGAATCTCAGGACATTTGCCATTTTATTATTTTTGGTCAGGACACAACTGCCCAAAAAGGGACTGTCCCTCGCAAAGTGTGATAGGTGGTAACTCTACTTACATCTGCTTTAAAGTGCCTTAATCACCTTATATCCGACTGCCACTATGCAAATGTGAAAGGTATGTATTCCCGATAATGCACGTGGGGAGACGTGCATCACGGTTAGGTGTTTAATCCCGAGTCGTAGGTTCTGCAGGACTGGTTGGAGGCTGAGCAGGGTTGTGGACAACTACTGCTCATACAACTTGTGTCCAGATGTCTACAGGACTGGACATCATGTCGTGACACCAAGTCTAATGTTTAGAACAGATACTTATCCCATGAGGGATATCCAAAAATGATGGGGACCAATGACCTTGGTTCTTTTGGCTTTACGAAAATGACATAGGGTTATACATGCAAGGGATAAATAGTTTGCAATCCTGAGACTGCCTAGGGTGAGACTGCTTACAAGATATGAGTAGGGGTCACTATGTGCAGATATGGCTGCCCCAAGCTAGCAGCCCGAGTATGAGTGGTTTTGGTGGACATTCAGGAAGGGGGGTGGTGTGCTGTGGAGGGGATGAAGGGTATTCAGTTATGTATCCAGGTGTGTTTGGGTTGAATGGCTCAGTTCAGGCCAGACCATTATGTGGGTGCGAGCTGGTAATGTTTCTGTACATGTGTATCGCACATTTTAATGTTCATATGTTTGTGGGATTGTGTTCTACAGTATGGCCTGTCAGGTTGTATTGCGGATGTGAATGTTTGTTCTTTGGTTTTCTTTCTGATTCACCGACTGCTCCCTCATACACCTCCAGTTCACCTATTGTGCATCCGACCCAGTCTCCCCTTGCTGAATTATTACATTACCCGTCACCTCCCCACACCCATATTACACACACACCATCCATTCGTTCTCTTGTTGATGGCCCATGGCACAGTCAACAGAACACATATCGTACACTACATATCTCTGGTACCAATATTGTTGTGAGGACGACCCTAGCATTTTTGATCTTCCACATGCTGTACTTCACACACATAGGTACACGCAAATACTTATCTTTCATGACATGGTACATAGACCCGGGTAATACCCATTCATCTTTGGGCCATCCAGACAAGGACGACTTGGACCGCAAATGGGCAGATATTGAGCGAATGCTCTGACCATTGGTTTGGGTTGCCACCTTTTCATATGACCAAAATGGGACATTTTCGGGACACACATCAGATTTTACAGGCCAACACATACCCACGGTCAGTACAAAGGATAGTACTTTAGTTTTATGCCTAAATGAAAGTTTATTGTTGTAGCAGTTTAGTTGCTTATTCTGTTTCGTTTTGTTGCTTATTCTGTTTCTTGTACCATTTCGGTATTTTACATACAGAAATAAGTATTGTATGGAACTATTACATAAAATATGGGACATACTTATGTCCTACAGTCGCAGGACATTTAACATTTATAATGGTTTTGGTATGGACACAACTGCCCAGAGGGGGACTGTCCCTCACAATGTGGGACAGGTGGTGACCCCAACCATTGGGCTAGGCTTTACAAATGGCAGCGGTGCACTAACATGCTGCGTTTCGCTTCCACTTGGTATAACAATCAACACTACAATGGAATACGGGTACGGGGTTTTAAATGTCATTTGTTCGAGGAACGGGGACTCAATATTCAGCTACGTGCCTTTGTGTTTACTTTTTAGTTTGGTGTTCACAAAACTGTCTTGTATGCTTTGCATATATTTCAATATCCATGGACACTGACAGGAGTGATTATTATTAGAGGCAGGCTGTACTAGTCAGCATTTTAGGTTGTGCGTATGCAGCCGACATGTTCACGCCTCCGTGCAGTGCTTAGACACACCCCCTGCACTTGAGCACTTTTCCTATGCATGTGGTCATTGTGGCAGCATGCCTTCATTAATATGCATGCGGTGCTGCTGTGCCATCTCTACACCTCACGGTCGGCGCAAGGCTAACGCCGTCCTTGCACCGAGCTACATGAATCCCGGGGTATATATGTTTTTGCAAGCATCATTTGGTTTTACCAATATAATAATTCTTACACTCTGAACACAGTGTAGCGCACACCCAATCCTTTTGTAGGACAATTTCCTTTAATTAGAGAAAAAGCCTTATCACCAAGCAAAATAGAGTTTTCTTCTAAGATGAATGCACATTGTTTACAGGCTCTGCATTTTCATGTACCTGTCTTATTGTTGAACTTATTAAAGCCTAAAGAGTTTTCTAATATATATTTGCATTTTTTTTAGAGTTTTAAATGGAAAAAAGTGTTCTAATATATGCATACATATTGTTTTAGACAACAGTTTTATTTATTTTAAAGGAGAATATTTCAAGCAGATCTTAGGTTCATAAGTTCATAGGTTGATACTAGGCTATCAGCCCTAGGGCCTATACAAGCCTAGCCATAACAATTCCCTGGATATTTCTTCCCACAATATTTACTTCCCTGGACCCCTGTCTAGCAGGGTGACTGACGTGATCCCCGGGGTGAATTTCCTATCTCAGATCCAATCATCAAGGTTCCTTTTGAAGAGCAAAGGAGGCGCTCTGCTTGACATGTATGGACAGTCTATTCCAGAGTATGGGGAGTCTCTGGGTCAGGAACCTATCCCTCCAGCATGTTTTGTTCATTGTGATGACAAGGTTTAGATCCCTGGAGAGTGTGTCTCTGAGGGATTGGGATTTCTTTAAGTGGAGCATGTCCAACAACTCAGGGTTTGACATGGCCTTTTATGTCAAGCAGAGATCACCTCTGAGTAGACGATATGCCACATTAAGTATAACTGGAGTTTTTTTAGACAGTCAGCATAGGGCATCTGCTTTAGTCCTGTGATTCCTTTAGTGAGGTATTTCTGCAGCCTTTACAGCTGTTGCAGATGTCTTGTGAGGTACATACCAAATGGGGTGTTGTACTCTATAATGGGTCGAATGAAGGATGAGTACAGTGGAACAATGACCTCCTTTTTTCTGGATGAAAAGCCCTTAGTGATGAGGTGTGCTACATAGAAGGATTTCCTGACTGTTGTGACGATGTGGTTATCAACAGTGAGTCCACTGTCCACCTGTGTCCCCAAGTCTCTCATCACACTTTCAGTGTTTAGTGTACTGCCACCTATGTGGTAATTCATGGGTACATGTTTTTTCCCAAAGGGTATAACTATACATTTCTTGGCATTAAGCTTGAGCCCATGGCTCTGGCACCAAACATCTGTTTCTGTAAGGCCTTTTTGTAGAATATCCACATAATTTGGGGATTCAATAATGGCTCCCAGTTTGCAGTCATCTGTGAACTTTGTTAGTCGGAGTCCCTTAGTGTTGCCCTGTGCTTCAGAGAAGTAGATGCCAAACAAGAGTGGTCCCAGGACTGAACCCTGAGGTACTCCACTTGTCACTTGTGTGGAGCTGGATTTGAACTCTACTACTTTTACAGTCTGGGTTCTGTCAGTAAGCTAGTTGGCAACCCATTGAGTGACGTAGGGATTTATGCCCAGCTTTAGTAAGTGTATCTATGATTCCAGAGTGGGGGATGGTGTTGAAGGCCTTGGTGAGGTGCAGATGGGCTATGTGAACTGCCTTACCTTCATCCACAGCTCTGGAGACTGATTTTAAGAAGTCAATCAGGTTCAGGAGACAAGATCGGCCCTTCATGAACCCAAACAGGGTGGGGTCCAGTGTTTGAAGGTTGCCGATGTCTTTGTTTATAAGTTCCATGATAATGCGTTCCATGCCCTTGCAGATCAGGCTTTTCAGACTGATGGGACGGTAGTTCCCGGGATCCAAGTTGGATTGCCCCTTGTGGAGTGGGATAACTGTAGCTGTGCGCCACTCAGTGGGCACAAAGCCTGAGGTGAGGCTATGATTAAACATGACACGTAGATGAGGTGCCAGTTCATTTTGTAGTTCATGTAATACACAGCTCGGGATGTCATCTGGTCCTATGGATGCTGTATTCTTAGCTTTGGAGAGTGTGGTTTCTACCTGTTTGGCTGTGAGGCAATCTTTTGGTATTGAGATGGGCCCTTTAGGGGGTGAGGGGGGGTGGAGTTGGCACTAAATCGATCTGCCAGGATATTGGCAATATCCTTGGGATCAGTATATTTAATGCCATTCTGTTGTAGCTCAGAGCAGATCTGAGCATTGCCATTTATATTCTTGACATAACTATATAATGACTTGTGGTGGTCTTTGGAATATTTGGCAATTTTATTTTTGTAACTAGCTTTGGAGGATTTAATGAGGGATCTCAGCTTCGTACTGAGGCTGGTAAGGGATTTTTTTTCATCCTGGGATTTTCCTCTTTTCTGCAACAGTTTCTTCCTTCTGTTGTATAGTTTGTTTATAGCAGGGGACCACCAGATTGGCTTCCTTTTTTTGGAGGAGACTGTCTTGGTTCTATTTGGGATGGCACGATTCATGCACTAATGGATGTGCTCGTACAGTGCCTTAGTGTAGGTTTCAGCAGTTGAACTTTCAGCTCCCATCTGCATGGGCGTCATGAAGTTTGTCACTTCTGACTTGAGTAGCATGAAGTTGGCTTGTTTATCTGAGGCAAGGAAGCCAATGAAGTTATGTGCATGAATTTTTATTTACATCTTTCACTCTTATTTTAATTATCAATTATCTTTGTATTTTTAGCAATTGTTTTAAACAATTGATTAGATTGTTTTCATAATGGTTTAAGGTAATATATGTTTTCAAAGGTTTTAGATAAATGGGATTATTTTTAATCAAGTCACATGACATTCAGCTTGTCTATTTAAACAGTTGAATTGGCTTTTCTTATGATTCTGAAGAAGTCCTACAATGTATTATGGATGAAAGTGCTTAACTTATTTTATGTGATATTTCCCATATTATTAAACATTTCTTTTTGTCCAAATTATCGCCACTAGTTTTAAAGTTGTAAACTTGGATATTTTACATGGTTTGACACTTTTGTATGGGGACCCACTACGTGAGACTATTTTTGGTTTACTAGTTTTTATTGGAGGCTGCAGGGACACAGTTTCTCTCTTGGTTTAAACATCCATAGAGGTACTGGAACTGCAAGATAAAAATCATAATTCACAAAGCCAGTAGTGATGTTAACAACTGTCTGCCAACATCACAAAGCACTAACTTTAAATGATGAAGTAGTTTATTGAGAATGAAATAAAATCAATTTGAGGACTCTTGAAATGAACAGTAAAGAAAATTCAGAGGAGTTTGAAATTCATATGTTTGAGAGCAACTAATGCTCTTCTAACACTGACTTGAATGAATCTTTTTGTCTTTGTAATGCGGATATAAGACTTTGATGTTCTTTGTTTAAATGTATTGAATAGAGATCTACTAACTGAGGAAGGGGTTGTAGTTAAAGACACCTAGATTGTTTTATTTAGTTAAACAAGCAATAAAATACTGCCATCTGTATTTACATGTGCTCACTGCTGGATATTTCAGTGTTTTATGATGGACAGTATTCAAAATGATCACTTGTACCTTGTGGGTTCTCTGCTCAGCTACAACTCATTGACATAAATGGATACCTATGTTTCCAAAGTCCAGTGTAAATTTATGGTTACAAAAAAGCAAACTGAGTGACAAAGTGGTCAGATTTTAGCTTGTAAAATGTAACATTGAAACTACACAGTGTGTGTGTGTGTGTGTGTGTGTGTGTGTGTGTGTGTGTGTGTGTGTGTGTGTGTGTGTGTGTGTGTGTGTGTGTGTGCGTGTGGGTATATGTAAATGTGTGTGCCTTGCTATACAGGATTGAGTACTTATTTGAAAATAAACAAAGAGCCAGGTTGTATTTAAATCAGTTGGGTTATCTAGTATCTATCCTCAAAAGATATGACAGGATTTAGTTGGGGGGGGGGGCGTTCTCACATTATTGATAATACTCTGTGTATCAATTTGCATGCAAGAAAACTTGCTGGAACAGCACAAACCTTAGCATGCTCTTCCATATTATATTTTAGTTAATTTTCTTCTAAGGTTTTTAATCCTTTTTTACTGATTTCTAGGCTTATTTGCTAAACATTGCTTTCTATAGATGATAACTGCTATTTGTGTTAAATCCACTACATGCTCAAGCTGTTGCGGTGAGATTTGTAATTTTCTTTATTTTTTTGTTTTAAACTGCATTCATTAGGTGTCAGATATTGGCCATATCCAGAGTTGTTCTACTGTTTTATATTTGTATTCATTTTCTTTTATGAACTTTAACCCCTTTTATATATTTATTTAGTTTATTTATTTATTTTAGCTCACTTTCATGGGTGGACAGTGTTTGGCTGCAATTTTAAACAAAGTTCCCTGTGAGCAGTAGTGAACTTGCTATTATCTGAGGGTATGAGCATGCAAAGATGTGCTTTTGCATGTCATGCTGGACTTACATGACCAGTGTGGCCAGTGGTACCCAGAGCTAGTCAGCACTGTTTGGAAATGATTTCTAGATCAAAGTATGTAAAGTATGTTTTAAATGGATTTCTATTTAATTTGTAGAATATCTTCTTCTTCTTTTGGCTTTTCTTGGTTAGGGGTTGCCACAGGGAATCACCTGTCCGCTCATGATTGGCAGTAGAGTTTTACGGTGTCAAGTTGCCGGCCCGGCACCCAACCTTCCACAGAAGGCACACACATGCACACACTCATACCTAGGGCCAATTTTAGAGTGTCCAATCCACCTACAGCATGTCTTTGGGATGTGGGAGGAAACCAGAGCACCCGGAGGAAACCCACATGACCACAGGGAGGACATGCAGACTCCGCACAGAAGGCACCCCAGCCTAGGACCAAACCAGAGAACCTCTTGCTGTGAGGTGACAATGCTAACCGCTGCACCACTGCGGCCGCCCTATATTGTGAATTTGTTTAACTTACCAGTATCATTTGCACCATGATTGCTTTATCGCTATTGTGAACTTTTTTGCTGTAATTAATTTGCCATTTTTTATGTTTTTTCAACTACAATTACTATTGTGTTTGTTTTATAAAATTTATATTCATCTTTCTGTGATATTGAAACTGTGCTTTATGTGAACGGGTACATTAACTTTACATCAACTCTGCCTGTTTTTTTTTTTTTCTTTGAACTATTTACAAATGGCCAGGATGTAACTGTGTGGAATTGTTACGGATTCAGGTAATACTTTACTGTTCCTTTGATAGCTGCACAATTCTATATATCGTTATTATTTCTGCTAGTGTCTTCACCGTTGCCTCACTCCTATTACAGCTTATAGTGTGCTCTGCTTGATTTGCTGTATCATAACCTACCTTTCTCTATCATATTCTTGTACTGACCATTAACCAGTCCTAATTATCTCTACACTACTGTCCATTTTGATTCTATGTTTTTTTTTATTTGAAGGTGCAATTGCTAATCATTTTTGTCTGACTCAGTATTATGGGTGGCTAAAAATCAGTTCAGCATCTGTCTGAGATTTTCTAGCCCTATTATAATAGTAGAATTAGACTAGCTTTGCATTTAGGACTCACTTGACGTGGGTATTAATGCCAAAGTTTAAACTGTGAACTGTTTACTAATGACTAGGATACAATGCTTCCTCTAATGAGCCTTACAGGAAAAAGCAAATACTTAATAACATGATACAAGAGTAGTTATTGAAATCCCGAAAAATATTGTAAATTGCCCAGTCAGGTGGAGATGGGTTTCTCTTATCAGATATAATATTATTTTGTGCATTAATGACTGACACTGGCAACTCATTATTACACTCCCATCCCCAAAAATCACACAAGACTATTTAGTACCCTAATTTGTTTGTCTGAAGTGACATGTATGAGGAGACTAAAGGTGATCTTGTTGTTTTCTGCCTCCTGTCTCATCAGAAAAATAAAAAAAATGGTCTCTTTGTGAAGAAAAGGGTGTTGCTTCCCTCAGCATGCTGTCAGATCTCTTAAGATATTCACCTAAAATGGTTCTGCTTTAATCACTTCTAGCACACACAACCATACAAGCCCAACACACGTTTACTATGATTATGTTTACAGCAAATGTTTATTGGAGTTACTTTGGTTTAAAGTTTGAAAAATATGATTCCATTAGAAGGGATGGCTGATGACTTCAATGCAAGAGGTGGCTCAGGCAGCAACTAAATGGGCTTGGATAGCCAGACTGGGGAAGAGTAAGAGTAATATTAGGGCAGGATCAGTACTGAGCATGGTAGGTCAGAGTAATACTAGGGCAGAATCAGTACTGAGCATAATGGGGTAGAGTAATATTAGAGTGGGATCATTACTGACCGTGGTGAGGTAAAGTAATATTAGGGCATGATCAGTACTGAGCATGGTGAGGTTAGAGTACTATTAGGGTGGGATCAGTACTGAGCATGGTGAGGTTAGAGTACTATTAGGGTGGGATCAGTACTGAGCATGGTGAGGTTAGAGTACTATTAGGGTGGGATCAGTACTGAGCATGGTGAGGTTAGAGTACTATTAGGATGGGATCAGTACTGAGAATGGTGGGATAGAGTAATATTGGGGCAGGATCAATACTCAACACGGTTTCAATTTTATAAAAATTCTGGTTATAAATAATTGCATATGATTAACATTAGTGTCTTTTCCACCGCACACAATCAGTATCAATGTCTTTTCCTGCAATTCACATCCAAATGCTTTCTATAAGCAGGTACCTTTGTGAGTTTTGTAAATTATGTGCTAGCCATTTATTACATTTTGTTGAAAAACATTTCTGACATTTTAGTTTGAACTCACATTCACAATCCCAATTTAAGGTCCCTTTGAACAAATCTAATTCAACTCACTTTTCTAGGTCATTGCATATTAATCCTTTAGTGAAAAATAAATCGATCAGAAAGTTGACAAGCTAAAATAATTTGGAAGAACCTAAATACTCACCTTAATGATGAAAGTAAGTATAATTGTATGGATCCTGAAGAAGCTATCTAGGCATAACAGATTCTATACATTTAAAAACATAATTGTATTTCTTAATAGTATAAATAGTTGCAAATAGCATAACATGTTGCTAACATTGTGGATTTGTATATATCTGTAGTATATTTTATGTCTGTGTACCCCAGCCAAACTAGGTAAATTTCATAGGAATATTATACAGACTCTGCATTTGTTATCTATGATTTGAAAAGTTAAGTGTTCTACATAACATCTGCAGTCTAAGATTTGTAGAGAAGTATAAAATATTTAAATGACATTTACTATATAGTAAGCTACTTATATCTAATTATTATGACTATTATTACACCTGTGTTGTGTATCCTGTTATCATTACAGTTATTTTATTTATTATATTAATTTATTTACATCTTATTGATTGGTGACCAAATGATAGTCCTCCTTTATATTTTTGTGCTATCCACTGTATTGTGCGTTTATCTCTGTCAAATGGGTTGTGACAAAAAGAAGGGCCCATGGACCACATTACTTACCCATTTAACAAATGTTAAGTAAATACAAATAATTAATTAAATAAAATATCAGTGCCAAGTACAACAATGATTAAACTGGTCAACTGAAAAACATTTTAGTATCTTATACTAAAGTATGTATCACTTTTTTAGCTGCATAGTAAAACAGTTAATCTTGTAGATTGCAAAATACTGCTGTTGGGGGAAGTCTTTCTTCTGGTCTGCTGCGACCCAGATTCAAGCAACATCCCTGATACTGGATGTAGTGAGTCATAGTCACATGTTTATATACTCCTCTCCTTCCCTATTTTTGGAGGGATCACAGAGCCTTATCACTGCCCCTTAATGTGGGATGGATGAATAATATATAAGCCATTTGTCCATGTCTGGCAATACAGATTTCCCTTTAGTGTATGCATGCAGAGATTAACTTAAGTCACTACCTGCGTGTGCCTGAAAGCTTAGGGATAGAGTTTGCAATATAGCCATAACTGGACTCCAGATGGAGTGCACCCAATTGATTTGTTATGGACTCATATCTAAAAGAAAAAGCTAACTCAGAAAAGTTAATTCCTTCTAGAAGCTAAGGTACAATAGAATACAGTAGATTTTACCTTATAACTAAAAAGTTTTTCTGGGAAAATTTCTGACTGGAAAACTGGCCTGAATATGCCTTTTGATGCATTGGTGCCTTTGGCATATTCAGCAACTTATGGGCATATTAGCAGTTGGACCTTTGCTTTTAGTTAAGTAGAAACCTGCATATTATTTATACAATTGATGCCTAAATCTCCAAAATACTGGGAGACATCTGGTCCCTTCTGCCTTTTGGAAGACAGACTTAACTAGTTAAAGACTGTTCCTGGGATTCAATAAACTCCATGTTGGATTAGCGCAGAGACTGCACTGAGTTTACATGTTAGCTCAACGGTGCGGGATGCATGTCAGTGCACAATGCTTATTAATGTGGTGCAGTGCACCTAAGTTAGGTTTCGTGGCTTGCAACAGTGTTGCTGGCCATGAAACCTTTTAAGAGAATGCAGATTGTAATTCCATGTAAGATAATGCACCTATAGTGCACAGATTTGTGCGGAATGTCACAATGATCACCAGGATTTTACAAACAGCTGTCATTCTCTTAGTGCAACACTTCTGCATGAAGGCCGACTTAATGGGAGGACAAATAACCAGTAACAGAAGCATATTTGACATAGATGTCACATAAGAATGTGTTACAATGTAAAAGTATCAACCTCTTGAGTGAAAAATGTGGACAAAGCCATAAAAATGTGGGTACAAAGGGCCAGAAATAGGGATAGATTTTTAATAATGCACTTTCATACTTAGGAAGTTGATAGAATATATAGATTGTACAGTAGCATGAACTTTCTCAAGAGCATGAAGACTGAAACTCAAAGATCAGTCATCAGTTTCTGACTGCACTCTGCAATGACATGCCAATGATTAGCCAGAAAAATGCTATGCGGAAAAGATCTCAAATATGAGAGAAAACCTGGACATTCTACACAGATCAGGACAGTTGAGAGGTGTGCACTTAAATGTATGTAATACTGAGCCACATCAGTCCAGAGATCATCCTAGTGACATGGCAGAAAGCCACATATTTGATAAAGAAAATATCTGGACATCCTGGGAATATTTGCACAGTTGAGAGGTATGAATGTGAAGTATATGGTCCAAACACAGTGCAGGACAGTGTACCTACAGTGCAGAGTATTGTGATATCACATTCCTGGCATTCTGCACTGAAGCTGTTTTAGTAATCTGTAACAGGACATGGGACTGCCATATAATATGATCACTCAGGGGAAGTATGTGTATTGGATAGGGACACACAAACGAATTCTAGGAATGAACATAGGGAAAGAGTACAGGTGAAACTCCTTCATGTACAGCAGAGGAGTGCATGTCAATGTTATATGGTTTTAGAAGCAACAGCAAGCACATATCTATATGATACAGTACAGACTGTACAGTGAAAATGTTTTGTCTGTGATTGTCACACAAAGTGACATTAACAATGGGGAGGATGTGTGTATGAGATAAGCATCCTTACATGAATAATGCAGAGGACTTCTATCAGGGATCTAACATACAATTGGGGTAGGGTGCATACTGTGAAGCTGTGAAAGCTGATATACCTGAATGTGAGTGTACTCTCACCAGTACAAAACCGTATAGCTTGTCAAAACTTTTTCAGATGATATAAGAATTTAATTTGGTCTTGATAAATGTGCAAAAGCAACCTATAAAGCAGGAAAACCGCAGCACCAAGAAAACATCAGTTTGGAACAAGAATGTGATATAAAAGAACTTGTGCAAGAGGGAGTGTATGAATATTGGTGAATTGTTGAAGGATCAACAACAAAACATGAACAAATGTGAATAAAACTTAGTAAGGAATACTTAGAAGACTTAAATGAATCCTAAAAACAGCGTTGACCAATTTGCTCTTCCTGTCTGAACGTATAGTTTTGGAGTGATTGACTGGTCCCAAAACATGTTGGATAGATTAGACAGGAAAACAAGAAGGTTGCTTCATACTCACCAAATGATTTTTAAAAATCAATGCAAACCAAGTTTATATATTCCCCATTCCAAAGGTGGGATGGGCCTGCTTGAAATTGATTACATGTATAGATCTGCATTCGTGGGACTGTACACACATTTGTTGACCTCACAAGACCCAAATGTACTGAAAGTTTTGAAACATGAGGAGAATAAACGTAAGATGACTTCTCTGCTTAATCTAGCAGAGGCAGATTGGTGTCAAGCAGGAATAGAAATCAAACCAGAAGTAGATAAAAATCAGGCAGCAACTAAATGTGCCAAAAAAACAAAAGAAAGAACATAAGGTGAAGGACCAGATGAAAAGGCAAGAAATGTGGGAAATGCATAAATATAGTTGTAAGTATAGAAAACTTCTGGAAGAACCTCATGTTGATCAGGACTGAATGCAAAAATGGTTAAGGTGAAGCAAATTCAAAACAAGAGATGAAAGGTTTTTAATGGCAGACCAAGATAGTGGGCTATGTACACGTTGGTTTACAAAGTCCAATGAACATGTGGGAGATAGACAAATGTAGGTTTTGTAAAAGAGAATTGAAAACAGATGGACACCTTGTTGCTGGTTGTAATATACTAATTGCAGAAAGACTGTATACTGAAAGGCATAATAATGTGGCAAGACTGTTGCACTGGGAATTGTGCAAACATTATGGTATTGAAGTGGCTGAAAAACACTGGAAGCATGAGTCACAAAGCATCATAGAAAATGGTGAAGTCTACATCACATGGGATCACCCATTATCAACAGTTCAAAAGATAGATGTTAAAAAAAATAGATATAGTAGTCCATGAAAAGAAGACAAAAGTAGCATTGATCATTTTAATTACCACACCCAGTGACTAGAGTGTCTTGCGTACAGTGAGACACAAAGTCATAAAATATCAGGATTTGCAATCAGAAATTAGAGCAATGTGGAAGAATGATACCCAGACAGTTCCAATAGTAGTAGGAGCAATGGGTCTTATAAACAAAGAATCTACAATCATATTTAGATATGTTACCAATACATGTAACCCCATACGAATTGCAGAAGGAGTCACTACTGGGCACATTGCAGGTGCTGTGAAGAGCACTTCTGAATGACATCAAAGATTGAAACAATACTAGTTTCATGAACTTTAATTGTACTTTGACATAGGAATGGAGTCCATTCCCGTCATGGTATTAGAAACCCAAAAGACTTTGAGAAATTAAAAAAAGAGGTCTCCAGGAAGTTGGCCACAGGTAAATGATCATGGCAAACATTACAAGAACCAACCACAATCATGGACAATATCAGAATAATACTGCCACTAATCCCATGGCTCTGACATAAAATATGTGATGTGGAATGATAAGAGATGAGCCTGCCCAGACACACAGTTGACAACTCTTATGATATATCCACAATTTATGAGGGTAACCACTCACATTGTCCTGGTACTGTAATATCTGCAGGAGGTGTTAGGATGGACAATGCTATACCTGTATGTGACAGTATGGGCAATACATGCTAGTTGCCTTGTGTGCATGGCATATATCTATGGTACAATCCACAATGTTACGAATGATATATATGCCATTAATGTTGTCAAACACCTATATATGCAGTGCGTGCATAAGCTATACAGGTAGCACACATGCATCAGGTGTAAGAACTTGATTGGTGTTCCGCACCATCAGGCAGTCATGTATATTCTGCAGAAAGAATACCTAGATATGGACAATAAGCTGTATGACAGAGCACTGTGACAAAGGTGGTACACTTCTGTTACACATCACTGAAAGATGTGCATGGACATACATGAAGAAGGGTGCATTGTAGTCAGTGTGATGAAGGGTAAGAACCATGAATTTGTTATGGCCTCTAATGTTCACATACCCAGTACATGTGTTACATTTAAGGGAGTAGTCAGCACTGTGACCACATGCTGGTGGATGTACCATTTACCCTCTATTCCAGGACACAGGTCACATACCTATTGGTCTAATTATAGGGTGTGATATCCACATTATACTTGGGTGGTCTGTCTGTTTCCTGAATCAACAAATGCCTCCATTTGTCTCATCAATGCAGTTGTTGTCATAGCTATGGTAACAGTCTCTAGTATGTGTTGATATTGTCTGTATTATACCAGTATCACAGCTGGAGTCAATGATTGCCCACAAGCTGTAGTCCTTCAGGCAGGTGTTTGGACACAGCATGTGTATGTCATCTATGATGTCCATATCTTAACTAATGGGGTAGGAAAGTACCTAGCAGACACCCACTGATGTACTGACCTGATCACTGGACCTGAAGTATATGTCACATCACACATTTTGGCATATTGAGATGCCATGTATGTCATAAACTGGTCTACCCATTTGGTGATATAGCTGTTTATAGCTACATATAACAGTGTTGATTGAATACCTCAGTGTGGTTTTGTGTCAAATGCCTTGAGCTGTTAAAGTTCCACAAGATGATACTGTTGTCATCATGCATGCCTTTGATGACCTCTTTGAGGACATCTATAAGATGTAACAGCCCTGATGTAGCAGTTACAACCCACACAGGTCTGTTGCACACACCTGGAATATTACTAGTAGACATGTAGAAAAAGTCCATGATGACATGTTGGTCTACCTCATAGTCGAGGAGAATTAGCCTGTCTCCATGCATGTATCAGGTGCTGTCCCCCCAATTCAGGTGGATGCATGTTGATGTAAACCCTCGTATGGGAACATAGGCTATGTGGAGTGTATGTTGATCTGTGTATTCAACTATATCAGGAAGATGTATGCATTGGGTCACACCATAAGTGATCTGTGATGTTGCCACAGCACATTTATTCCATGTGATAGGCCTGGATGAAAGTAAGATACTGCATACTGCCTATTGTGATCTGGCCTAGGGTTTTGACACAATCACACATGCAGGTATCAGTGAGAAATACCCAAAGCTGGAGATTAAATCTTACATCATTTGATGGGTAATAATTAGATCACTGACAGAACACATCATATGAAAGTTGGTTAATCAACCTGTACCAGTAGAGCTCTCACGATTGGCAAACCCCAGGGATCTGTGTTTGGCCCTTCACTGTTTGAATTGTATTTCTCAGCAGTTCATGCTAAATTATATGGCCTTTGGCTTACCAACTTTGCAGATTCTTGCATATTGTGTGCAATCATTGAGTCTACCAATGGTGATTACATAGTACAGGAGGAGCTAACACACACAACTGAATTGTGACAAAGGCACACAATGTACACATGAATGCAGAAATGTGTGTTTGTACTGTTGTCCATGTGAAAAGTGGCATTCCATGTTAATCACAGCATTGGCATCAGTCTTGCTATGCAGAAACCCAGTGACGCAAGCACTGGGAACATGTTTAGATAGCAATCTGAATGTTGACCATGTATGGACACATGTAGCAGCTAGAGAGATGACAGGGCTTTCTCAGCAAGATAACATGGGGCCTACACACTATGCTGTGATGTATGTGGATAGATTAAAAGCCGCAACACTGTACACTTTATTGTATAGGATGAGTTGACTTCTGCCTGAACCTCAGGCCAGTCTCTTAGCCTCCCTTGGTCTGAGTACTGCATACCCAAAAAAATGATATAACTGATGACATCAGCAGTGTCTGTTGAGAAGAAGATAACAGTGTCCCACATGCTGGTGTAAAATGCTTTCTGTAATGTCAAACAACAGATCACACACACAAACACCCAGTTGACTGCAGTGAGAATAGAACCTATACCTATCGGGTCTATATTAGAACACCGAATGTTCAAAATTTCGAGTGTTCTAATATCGAACCCTATGAATCGAAAATTTAAAACATCGAACATACAGAACAGCAAATTTTTTCCTACGGAAAAATTTGCTGTTCCAAAACACATACACACAACACAAGCACACCAATCCAACAGCAAACCACACACATACACTTAAACTCTTACACCTAACCCTACATTAAACTATACATACACCACTGACTATCCACTTACCTTAATCCAAACCCTAACCCTAAGGTCTGTCACTATGGCACAGTCACCTCACCCGCGCCCTAACCCTAACTCACCTAACCTGCCCTAACCTTCACGTTCACACAATCACACACTTACCTGAACCCGACCTGTAACTTTCCACCACAGTGCTGAAAATACTGAAGCAACAGAAACAGACAACCAAATTCTTTCCCTAGGAAAAAAAATGTTTTTCTGTTTCTTCAATATTTTCAGCATTCTCTGAAAACAGGTCAATATTAGAACACTCGAAAATTTGAATGTTTGGTGTTCTAATATAGACCTTACCTATCTAAATACACAGACTACAGAACATAGTACTTTATGCAAGAGCCATAGCTCAAGTGTGACTTGGAGTGTGTCAGACAACACTTTATAGCTGATGACATCAGCCATGTCTGCTGAGGAGAAGATAACAGTGTCCCACATGCTGGAGTCAATTGTTCCCTTTAATGTCAAGCAACAGCTCACACACACACACACACACACACACACACACACACACACACACACACACACACACACACACACACACACACACACACACACGCACACACACACACACACGCACACACACATGCACACACACACACACACACACATAGTTGACTGCAGTGAGAACAGAACTACTACCTAAGTACATGGACTACAGATCCCAGTACTTAACGCAAGTACCATGGCACAAGTCTGATTTATACATGAGTGCAGTTGAACTTTTAGTTGATGACATCAGCAGGCCATGGTGGGGACAACAGGTTGGGAGACCTGCATAAGCACATAGCTTCATATGTTAGTATGAAGCTACTAGCCTAATAGCACCAGGAAGCCTAGCTTTGTAAAAACACAAGTACCCTTATTGAGCATAGCCGGATGGTCATTTTTAGCAGAGTCTGTTTGTGAGCAGCATCAACTGGCCCTGTCGATGAGGGACATAGGTGCTAGCCCAGAGGTAACTTTACAATGACCCAACCAGTTGTCAAGGTTGTGCTTGAACAGGGACATTGAGGAGCACTGCTTCACATGCAGTCGAGGCCTATTAGAGAGGAGTGTGAATCATTATGGGATATTCCTGTCTTCCCAGCATGTTCTATTTATTTCACAGGCTAGGTTGAGGACCCTGGGGCAAATTATTGCTGTCCCATTTGAATTGCAGATGTCCATCATTTCCAGAAGGGTAGGGTCTGAGACTGCTCAGCAGGGCAGCCATAGGTAACCTCTCAGCAGCCTGCATGATACTGATTACAGTGACAGTTATGTCAGCCTTTCTATGTATGTCATGTTTGGAGATTTGGGGGTTCTCCCAGGCACAACTCTCTGTTCTCTCCAATTGCTGCATATGTCTGGTGAGGTGCAGAGAGATGTGAACATTGTGCTCCATTATTGCTGCGATAATGGTAGAGTACAGCAGAGGTATGGCTACCCTGACCTTGGATGTGATGTCCATCTGTATGATGTGCGCAATACAGATTGCGTATTTCACCACTATGGGCACATAGTAATGAAAGTGTAAACTGATATTAACATGTGTTCCAAGTTTCACAACCATGTGTTTAAGCTTAGGTGGGTGCTATGTATATAAGAAATAGCAGGGGTACGTCATTGACAAAGGTGACAAAGAGTCACTGTATGATTTATGTTCAGTCCGTGAGTTTGTCATCAATCATCAGTCTGTGTTGTAATATGTTACCATCACTAGGGACTATATATGACTGTGTTCAATTAACAGTCATCTGCAAACTTGGTAAACTACAGGCCATCTACAGTTGCTTGTGCTGCAGGGAAGCATTTCCCAAACAGTTGAGAGCCCAGCACAGAACCTTGTGGTATGCCACTGGTGAGTGGGCTAGTGGTGGACGTGCAGTCCCCCACTTTGTGAATGTGTGTTCTGTCATTGAACCAGTTGTCTATCCATCTAGTACTGTGTGGCTTAATTCCCAGATGGGAGATCTTCACTATGAGACATAAATGGGGAATAGTGTCAAAGGTCCTAGATAACTCAGGTATATGTGGTATGCCCTGTTACCCCTCATCTAGGTCTTTGGTGTCAGTATCCAAGAAGTCCACAAGTGTCATTAAGCAAGATCTACCCTTGACAAAACCAAAAAGGATAGGGTCAAGTGTGTTGAAGGTCACCTCTGTCCCTGTGGATATGGTCCATGCTGATTCCTTCACTGGCCTTGCAGATAAGGCTTTTTAGGCATATGGGTCAATAGCTGTAATTCAGTAAGTTACCAGATCGATGTGAATTGCATACCACTACATTTTGTAGTATGGTTGATATATGTGTTTGGAAAAAGTACTGAGACCCCAGGGTTGTAGTGCTTGGGAGGTACCAATGCATGGCTGTATTTTAAATATGTGATATATAGTTAGATAGGGGTCCTCATTTTCTAAAGTTTCTACATGCAATTTCATGTCATACAAAAGAAATGGACAGTAAACAACAGTAATACAGCATAATATATACTCATTTCCATAGCATGGTGAGCAGTGTGTTTGTGCAATGGTTACTAAAGTGCATACACATGTGAGATACACATGTTTGTGTGTTAAGTAAGCTATGCGCATAAGCGAGCTCCATTGCTAAAGTCTGACAGTTAGTACTGAGTCTCTGAAATACACCTGCTACTTAATGGACACTATGACAGCACATGTTAATGCAGTTAATGCAGTGATACAGTCCTTTTTTGGGTCACATGGTACTGAGTTGGAATACAGGTGTATGTCATATTTTAAAATATTTTTTATTACAGAGTGATAATGCAATGACATGAAATGTTTATATGAGATGTGTTGCTATGTGTTGACATACCACAGTGGTAAGTGGCATTGCATGGGGGTAACTGCTCCTGTTTTCTGCCGCTAACTGTTAGTGCACAATGTGCACCTGCACTCAAACATGGAGCCCAAAAAGTGAAGGGATTCATTGCTTCTCCAGCATTGCTAGAGTCTGACAGTACTGAGTCTCTGGAATACAACTGCTACTTAACTGACTCTGAGACAGCACATGTTAATGCAGTTAATGCAGTGATACATTCTTTTTTGGGGATCAGATGGTACTGGGTTCAAATACAACCATATCTTATACTTTTAATTGCTTTCGTATTCCATTGCTGTGCGTTGGTGCATGATCTGTATCATCGTATAATAATGCATTAAAGAAAAGAAATGATGAAGATAGGACCATGCTGAAATACAGAGCAAGCAGGGGGAAGAACAAATGGAAACCAATGTAGGAATGTGCAGGAGAGGAAGGAAAGAACTGTAGCGATCCATTTCTTCAACAGTAAAAAATCATAATACGTGCAGAATATTAGCTGAATGTAGACTGTCACCTCCAGAAAGAAGGGTGACCACAACGCAATCATGTTGTACAGCCAATTGGACCAAATCAAGTGTGTCAAGAAGATATGTGTGTGAAATGGAGAGCAGAGGGATGATTTTTTTTGTGGGACAGGTGTCCATTTTTTTCGAGAGAGAAATGTTGGGGAAGGGAAGAAGATATGTCTGAGACTAGTAATTTGGGTATCTGAGGAAACAAATACAGGCAGACAAGACAAATAAGACAAGAGACAGGGATGGTCATGGACACAGGATGTCAGTGGAAACCTTGGATAGGGTAAGGGTGGGGACATCCAGGACCCATGGTCATCAAGCTGGGTAACAATGAGAATTGAGTCCTTACCCACAAAACTGTCATCACTGTCACCTCACTCCATCACTGGCTGGAGCACTTGACATCTCCTCCTCCTCCTGGTACTATGCAAAATGAGGGAGAGTAGCTTCTGCAGCCAGCATAGGCGTGCACCAATGGTGTGGCAACTCGGTGTGGGGTGATAAACTCACAAATTCTGCCACTACTCCCAGAGAGAATCAATTGACTATCCTCTGGGGCAAGACTACCTGAGTGGGCAGGTAGTGCAGGGGCAACAGAGGTGGTGCTGCCAGGTTGGCTTCCAGATGTGATGGGCAATGGTGCCATAGCAGTTGGAGTGGAGGCAGGTAGATCCAGTGGGGAAGCACTACCCCACTGTGCTTTGAAGTATTTTGGGATGTGGTACACATGGATGACATCGACACATTTTGACAACAAGTAATAAAAAAAATAAATAAATAAATAAAAAAGAAAGATGAAATCAAAATAAAATAAAAAAGAAAGATAAGGATTAGGGTGAAATAAAAAAGGAGATAAGAGTAATACCGTCATATGTGACATACAATGCATTAATAGAATACCACCCTTAACACATAACTTTTAATTTTATAACTACCAGCTCCTAACAAATACACACTGTACTACAGGTTGCACCAAGTACTCTTTTACATGTGCATATATTGCACATATGCGTGTTCAGATTATACAGATTACAGTTTACAGCAGGACATGTGTGCCACTGGTATAGAGCTTTTACTTTAAATCTTTAAGTTACACAATATTGAAGAATTAACAGTATTTTATATTTGGGAAGTGTGGTATTTGAACCCACAACCTCTGACTAAAGTCTAATATTACACTCTTAATTTGTGCTACAGACTAATGCATGCATACTAGCTTTTACAATTAAGGTGTGCATGCTGAGTTTGATACAACTCTATAAAATACCAGAAAAGCTATCTTTAACTTTTAATTCTACAATAACACAACTCTTCCACTGCATACATTAGACATGCCTTCCTCACCCTCACCAATCTAGTACCATGGGTCCTAACATTGACCTCCCTTTCTATGGCAGCTGTGGAAAAAAAATAGAACAAAACAGAATGCCATTGCAAATACCAGTCTTGCCTATAATCAGTTTTTAAGTAGTACAGGTACTCTCTATGGTTGATATTTACACAGGTGTGGGATGTCCTCAGTTCTAAATTCCCCAATTCAACAGTCATGGGTATCCCTCTTCGTCCTCTGGTGGTCAATGTAGTGATACCTACATTGCACACCAGTGCATGGAATATCGGTGGCACTGGTTACAGCCCGGGCCAAACTATCCCAAGTCTCTGACTTATACTTGGACCCAGAATATTCCCTCTGCAGTAGTCTGGCACTGTGGTGTTTCACTAGGAGTCCAGCAAAAATCTTGGACTCCTGGAAACCCCCTCTGCGAGCCCTAAATCTTACACTCTCATCACCAATGACTGCCATGACTACCATGGATCAAGAGCAAAGGAGACTGATGGTTTCCCACCAATTCCAATTATCATGTTTACTGGAAGGGTGCACACTGTTTGAAAATGTTTTGTACTACTTACCATCATGCAAGTACCTTGCTTGGCAGTGCACAGCCCTGAACACCATGTTTGCGCAATACAAGCAGTGTGCAGCAGTGGCAAACAGTTAAAAATTACACAGGCAGTTGTGTATTTGTGCTAGACAAATGTGAAGGCCATGCCATTCTTGATAACAGAAATATACTTGAAGGAATATAGTACATAGTATACCCACAGTCATACATTTGATAATAATGTGATAATACGTACTGGGAATTGGGACAATAGTAAAAGTGTATGGAATATACTGTGTTTGAACTGAGGGTCAGGTCTATGGTGGCCCTACACTTACACCTGTTGCCAAAAGACATTGTTGTCAGGGTCCTGTCTGCTTCCTGTGGGGTCCAGTTGTCCAGTCTGTGCATTGCATGCAAACCAAATAAACACAGCCAAAAATGCCATTCATTCTCCTCTGTTTCCCACAAACACTGGTCAAAAAAGAGAGAGAGAGAGAGAGAGAGAAAAGGATTTGAACCCAGTGTCATACGGCCTCAAAACAAGAATATATCAATGCATTAACATGTGCTGCCACAGAGTCAGTTAAGTAGCAGGTGTGCTTTATATACTCAATACTAACTGTCAGACTTTAGCAATGCATCTCCTGTTTGCACACTGCTTAGCTATGTGCAACCATGTGTATTTCACATATGTATACACTTTGCTAACTGCAGCGAAAATCCTGCTGCTTGCTGCACTATGGAAAACTGCATATTATTAAGTATTACTGTTGGTTATTGTCCATTTCTTCTGTGTGGCATGACATTACACGTGAAAGCATTAAAAAATGAAGGCCCTATCTCACACTATGTCACATATTTACAATACAGCCATATGTTGCCACCCCCAAGCACTGCAACCCTAGTGTCTCACTACTTTTTCCACACATATATCACTTACACTACAGAACATAATATCAAATGTTTTGTTATATGCAATGAATATCAGTCTGATAACATGCAGAACTACAACTATTAACCCATAAGCCTAACAAGGCTTATCTGCAAGGGTAGGGAAGAGATCAGCATGGACCTTATCCACAGGGACATAGGTGACCTTCAATACACTTGAGTTAACCCATGTTGTGTTTGTCAAGGAAAGATCTTGCCTATTGTACCTCATGGATTTCTTTGATACTAACCCCAAAGACCCCGATGACAGATACCAGAACATACTGCCTATGTTCAGTTTTCCATGGCCTTTGACAATAATACCCATTCATGTTTCATAGTGAAAATGTCCCATCTGGAAATTAAGCCATACAGTACTAGCTGGATAGCCAATTGTCTCACCAGCAGAACACACTCTCAGAGCTGGGGACTGCACCCACCTACTAGCCACTTACCAATGGAATACCCCAAGGATCTGTGCTGGCCCCTCTACTGCATGGAAACTACTTCGCTGAAGTGCAAGCAATGGTAGATTGCCTATGCTTTATTACTCTTGCAGATGACTCTTAATTGGTTAATTGAACACACTTGTATAGATTCCCACAATGATGTAACATTTTACAGAAGGGGCTGACAGAGACAAATGATTGGTGCCAAACTCACAGACTGAACCATACCTCATTGGTGCCTCATTGTCCCCTTGGCAATGAAATTTCCCTTCTAATTATGATATAAATATCACCCCTTTCACCTCAAACACAGTGCTCTGAGTCTTGTGAACACATGTTCATAGGAATCTACACTTTCATCACTATGTGTTCACTGTGCTGAGACACAAATTCTGCACTGCGCATGTCATACATATGGACATCACATCCAAGACCATGGTGGTCATAGCTCTGTTGTATCCCACCCTTATCAGATCACTAATTGAGTGCAAGGCTCCCTTCTGTCTGTACCTCACCAGACAACAGCAGCAAATGGAGAAACAATTGAGGTTTATAACTGGGAGAATGCAGGTCCTCCAAACATCACATACATTGAAAGACTAAAAGATATGTCAGTGTATTCAGTATCCTGCAAGCTGCTGAGAGGTGACCTATGCCTGACCTACAGAGGAGTTTCAAACCCTGCCCTACCGGAAATTCTGGGCATCTGCAAATCAATTGGGACAAAAATAACTTGCCCCAGAGTTCTCAACCTAGTCTGTGACATAAACTGAACATTCTGGGGAGACAGCTATATCCCCCTGTAATCTCTGTAATAGGTTACCACTGCATGCAAAGCAGTGCTCTTTAATGACCCTGTTCAAACGTAGCCTTCACCACTGGTTGGGTGATTGTAAAGTCACCTCAGGGGTGGCATCTATGTCTCTCATAGACAGGTGCAGCTGTTGCTGTTCACAAACTTGGTCTGCTAACAATGACCATTTAAACATTCTTAATAAGGGTAATTGTGTTTGTACACAGCTAGGATTATATTGCCTCATGTATAGTGATGACCATGTTCTCCTAAAACTTACAAATACAATATGTGAGAGATACAAGTATACAGTGAATCTAGAATAAATGCTCTGTGTCTCAGGTAACAACAAACCAGATATCAAACATCTTGTCAGCACACAATGTATCTCCTCAAAAAAACAAGTGTACAACACATAAGAAGCTTACCAAAAGATCCAAATGCAGGCAAACTGAGTGAAAAATAACTCCAGTAAAAACCAAGAAACTCGTACCAGTGAAGCAATAAAGCCACAGTACATTGAGCAGCTCATCAAAAATGCTGAAGGAAAAATGGATTCACGCAATACTCACTTTACATGGAACTATGATTTCTTGTGACACTTGTATTTTGAGGAGTTTTTTTCCATTCCAGGACATGAACGGCAGACTAGTGTGTCTTCCACTGCCTTTTGTACCTTTAGTCATGATACATGTTTTGTTAGCATGGTTGCCAAGATCATCACCTTTTGAAGGTCCTGTGGTATAAGTTAACTTACCTTCACACACAATACTTTATTCAGAGTCTAGAAAAGAAAGGCAACAATTCTAACAAACTAAAACACAAGACATAAACTACTTGCTTAGCTTGGGATTATAGTAGAAAAAAGTCAAGCACACTATTATTCAGTGAATAATAGTATGCATCCATACGCATTTGCCAGCATTTCATGATGTATTAACTGATTTTTCCATTCACTGTCACTGTACTTTGTATCATATAGACTGCTGAGAGACAACTTCTGGCTGGCATACCGAGCAATCTTGAACTCTTCCTTATTGGAAATGGTGCAGGTCTACAAATCCAATGGGACAAGACTCACTCACTCAACAAGACATGCTGGGGAGACAGATATGTCTCCCAAAGATTGCCACTTCTATGGAACAAACTCCCAATTCAAATGAAACTGAGCTGCTCAATGTGTCCCTATTTAAGCACAACTTGGACAATTGGATGGGAAATTGTAAAATTACCTTGTGCATTTTACCTATGTCACTGTTACACAGGGGCAACTAGTGCTGATCATGGATTCACAAATATGGACTACACATCTTGGTCTGTAAGAGAACAATGGTACAACTTGGCTAGGCTTGAAAAAGGACCTAGGGCCATTAGCCTAGTAACCTCCTATGAACCTATGAACCTATGGCCATTATGGTAGTAGCCTTGTATGAACCTATGCATGCCTGCCAACATCTTGTCTCACACATGGGCTGCTGATGTCATGCACTATAAGTTCAGCTGCAGTCTTGCAAAAAAAATAAAACAGACTGGATTTCAAAGACAGAAAAACTCCACTCTTTATCGGCTAGTACATACAAGCTTAACACTCCACAAGACATGCATTTTCATCCAGGCACCTCCCAGACTTCATCAGAAATTACACAGAATGTGGAAACCCTGTTTAAATAGTAATAGGCTAACACTTAATAACCAATTAGTGGATAAAGCTATACATACAACACAAATCACATATTAAAAAGATAAAAGAGTTTCTTAAAATATGAAGACATTTCTAAAACATATAAAACATCAATCTTCAGAAAAAATGTATGAGTATAAATAACAGGTCTAATTAAAAATCATAATTTAGCCGTCCTGAGTTTTAACAGGGGTAACAAGGAAATGTGATCATTTAGACCCGGGGATTTACTGGCATCCAACACTATTTGCCAGTAGGTTTTACGATAAGCCACCTTAGATTCCCATGGGCCTCCCGTGATGTCCCTAGGTACTACCTCTAATACAAAAAAAGGAAAATTAGCTCCCCCACAGGTTAATGTGTGTCTATATAATGCATTGGTAGAATTGCACTTCCTAATATCATTGAGGTGTTCATAAGTTCAACATCTCTTTTGCCTCTCTGTTTTACCTACATAAAACCCCTCGCATTGACCACACGAGGCAATACAGACCACCCCACAACTATTACAGTTGGTGTATGTATTGCCTAACAAAGTTTTGTTTCTTCCCTTAATATAAATATTTTCTGCATGGGCAATGCAGGGGGCATTGGGGACAAGAACCACACCTATATGTCCCTTTATTCCTATGGGAGGGTACATGGGTGTTGTTGTTCTGTTCAAGCATGTCCTTAATGTTCTGTCCCTTTCTGTAGATAAACTTAAGAGTGTGTTTCTTGAACACTTCAAGATCTGTAAGTTCAACAAATTTGCCCCATTCTCTTTCAATAACACCTCTAAGGAAATAGGAGTCCTTACTAAAGTTAGCAGCAAAGGCTCTGTTGTACTGCAAATCAGCATCCTCACTAGGTTTTTGGTGCTGCGTTGAAAAAGAGCTGTTCCCTAAAATAGGGGGATATTTGTCATATCGACCTGCCATAACCTCGTCCCTGACCTCCTGAATCATATCCTGAGGATAACCGTTTTGCAAAAATATTGCAGTAATAGTATCACATTCATTATAAAAGTCTTCATCCAGAGATGTCGTACGACTCACCCTCGCTAACTGGTCCTTGATGATACCCCTTTTTTGGTAAACAGGATGGGCACTTGAAAACCATATATAGGAATTTGAAAATGTAGCTTTCCTATGAATTCTAGATTTAAATCCCCCTTCGGTCTTGGTGATGGCAACATCAAGATAGTGCATCAAGAGGGGTGTGGCTAAATAGGTGAATTTTGAAAAGGTGGTAGTGTGTGCCAAATAGTCAATACATTGTTCCAGTTGGGCTAGACTGTCATCCCAAAACAAACAGATATAATCAAGAAATCTTTTGTACAATTTCCATGATTTAGAAAAGGGGCTATTGAACACAAATTTGCGTTCCCACATAGCCAGAATGATATTGGCATATGTAGGGGCACAGTTGGCCCCCATAGCAACCCCCATTCCTGCCGGACGAACTCGCCCTCAAAGAACAAAAAATTGTTCTTGAGTGTAAGTTCAGCCAGTTCAATGCATAGGAATATATCATTCTCGGGTACTCCGTCTTGTAGTCTAAGGGCTTCCTCCAACCATTCAACCCCAAGATCATGTGGGATGACCGAGAATAAATCAACAATGTCAACGGTAACAAAAATCAGATCCTTAGAAAACAAATCTGGTTTGACATTGATAAGGAAGTCCCAGGAGTCCAATAAAATATGTTCATCCTGTTTCCATGACGTCTTCAATTTCCAATCTAATTATTTAGCCAAAGGAGCAGTTTTAGTGCCTTCACAGGCTACAATAGGTCTTAGGGATGGGTCCTCGGTATTTTTATGTACCTTGGGTATACCGAAAATGGATGATACCCTGGGCTTGTTGTTTTCCAAGAATGTGTAAGTGGCAAAATCAATGACCCCTTGGTCAAACAAATCTTTTAGAGCTAAATTAATTTTATGATATGAGATGTGTACTTCATTCAGTGACACCTGGCTGTATTTGGTGTCATCATGCAACAAGGTATGCATCTTACCCTCATAAAGGATCCCATCCATTAGCACCATCCTCCCACCTTTGTCCAGCTTCATCACCCTCATATTAGGGTTAGAAGCCAACTCCCGCAACAATGTCTCCTCATTGGTAGTAGGAAGAAAGGGACGTATAGGTGTGGTTCTTGTCCCCAATGCCCCCGCACTGCCCGTGCGGAAAGTATTTATATTAAGGGAAGAAACAAAACTTTGTTAGGAAATACATACACCAACTGTAATAGCTGTGGGGTGGTCTATATTGCCTTGTGTGGTCAATGCAAGGGTTTTATGTAGGTAAAACAGAGAGGCAAATGAGATGTCGAATTTATGAACACCTCAATGATATTAGGAAGTGCAATTCTACCAATGCATTATATAGACACACATTAACCTATGGGGGGACTAATTTTCCTTTTTTTTGTATTAGAGGTAGTACCTAGGGACATCAGGGGAGGCCCATGGGAATCTATGGTGGCTTATTGTGAAACCTACTGGCAAATAGTGTTGGATGCCAGTAAATCCCCGGGTCTAAATGATCACATTTCCTTGTTACCCTTGTTAAAACTCAGGGCGGCTAAATTATGATTTTTCATTAGACCTGTTATTTATACTCATACATTTTTTCTGAGGATTGAGGTTTTATATGTTTTAGAAATGTCTTCATATTTTTAAGAAACCCTTTTATCTTTTTAATATGTGAGTTGTGTTGTATGCATAGCTTTATCCACTAATTGGTTATTAAGTGTTAGCCTATTTCTATTTAAACAGGGTTTCCACATTCTGTGTAATTTCTGATTAAGTCTGGGAGGTGCCTTGATGAAAACACGTCTTGTGGAGCGTTAAGCTTGTATGTACTAGCCAATAAAGAGTGGAGTGTTTCTGTCTTAGAAATCCAGTCTGTTTTGTTTATTAGTTACCTTTTTGACTGGTTCCTCATTTTTTGGTTATTAGTCTTGCAAAAATCCTACTTGTGCCATGGTGCTTGCATTAAGTACTGTGTTCTGTAGTCTGTGCATTTAGGTAGGGTTTTTTTTTTTACTGCAGTCAAATGTGGTTGTGGGTGCTCTTGCTTGATATTATAGACAGCCTTTTACTGCAGCACATGGGACATTGTTATTACCATAGTCTCAACAGACATGTCATCAGCTGTATCAGATTTTTGGATATGCAGTAGCCCATGTAGACATCACCTCATCCTATAACAGACAGATTAGAATGACATGGCCTTTAATCTATCCACATACATCATGCAACATGGCATGGATTGTAGGTCCTGTGTTTTCTTGCTTAGAAAGCCCTGTGGTCTCTTCAGCTCCTACATGTGTCTGTTGAGGTACATGGAAAAGAGAACACTATACTGTATTACTTTTCTAATAAGGTTTGACTACAGTGCTGTCATACAGTCCTAAGATCTGAATATGAAGTGTGGCTTTTGATAAAGACCATATGTTTGACATGGAAAATCATTAAAGAGAGAAGTTAAAAAGTAATGATACACATTGCAGTTTCTGACTTCACAACCCTTAGAAGAGCATTCACTATAAGGTTGTGAAATTTTGATGCTAGCAACTGTGTAACTTCCCAAGGCCAATATAAATCAAAGGTACAATGACCAGTTCAACAACACAAATTCAGATATAGTAAGCACTAAGTTAACTTTGCACCCTGAGCATCAGACACAGCTTTTATATCCCTGAATCCAAAAGATAGAAAACAGGGATATGGCACAGTTATCATCATTTGCACAGGATGTTCTGTGGGGGGCAGGAAGCCTATGCTGATACAAAAGGTCAGTGAGTGTGTGTGTGTGTGTGTGTGTGTGTGTGTGTGTGTGTGTGTGTGTGTGTGTGTGTGTGTGTGAGTAAGAAGGAGAAGAAGGCAGACATTGGGATAAAACAACAAATGGCCAGTGAAACAAAATGAGTAACTATTGTGTGTGTCTGTAAGGGTCCTTCAGGTGAAATTGGTGTGCGAGTGTCTGCATGAACACAGCCAAGCTCTGTGATGGCTCTACATCTTGGTATGTCAGACAGGTATGAGCCTTACATGGTAGAGGTGGCAGTTCATAGTTTCATAGTTTCATAGTATAGTACTAGGCTATCTACCCTAGGGCATTTATAAGCCTAGCCAAAGTGTATGTGGCTTTCACCACCCCATGTAATGATACAAAAGTGTACAATTTAAATTAAATTTAGTTTACTGAGCCTCTATCTAGCAATGACACAGAGATGACCCCCGGGGTAAACCTATGATCACCCATCCATTCGTCCAGATTTCTCTTGAAGAGAGTCAGTGAGGGGCTCTGCCTAACATGGACAGGTATCCTGTTCCAGAGAGCGGGAAGCCTCTGAGTTATGAATCTGTCCCTCCAGCATGTCCTATTCATATTTGTGCTGAGGTTTAGATCTTTAGCTCATGTGGCTCTGATGGATTTGGATTTTTTGAGGTGGGGCATTTCCATTAATTCTGAATTGGACATGGCCTTGTACGTAAGGCACAGATCACCTCTGAGCAGGAGGTATGCAACTGAATAGAGCTGGAGCTTTTTCAGTCTGGCAGCATATGACATATGCTGGAGACCCTTGATCCTCTTGGTAAGGTACTTTAGGGGTGTCTCCAGCTGCTGCAGGTGCCGGGTGAGGTACATACCAAATGGGGCATTGTACTCAATCATAGGCCTGATAAGGGAGGAATATAAGGGTACAATGACATCCTTTGATCTGGATGTGAATCCCTTCATGATAAGGTGGGCAAGGTAGAAGGTCTTTCTAACCACTTTGGCGACGTGGGTGTCAAATGAGAGGTCACTGTCAACTTGGGTCCCCAGGTCTCTGATTACTTTTTTCCGTACTTAATGGATTACCACCTATGTGGTAATTTGTGGGTACTTTGTTTTTTCCAAAGGGGATGACTATACATTTTTTGGCATTTAGTTTAAGGCCATGACTCTGGCACCAGTCGTCTGTTTCTGTGAGGCCCTTCTGGAGGATGCATGTGTCAGCTGGTGTGTTGACTATGGCGCCTAGTTTGCAGTCATCTGCGAACTTTGTCAGCCACAACCCACCTATGTTTGGCTGCACATCTGAGAAATAAATGCCGAACAAGAGGGGTCCCAAGACAGAGCCCTGTGGGACTCCACTTGTGACTGGCTTAGAGTCTGACATAGCTCCAGATATACTAACTTTGTGGGTTCTGTCCTTTAGCCAGTTTGCAACCCATCTTGTGACAAACGGGTTTATATTTAAGCTGTTGAGCTTGTCTATGATGCCTGAGTGGGGTATTGTGTTGAAGGCTTTTGCCAAATCCAGGTAGGCTGTATGAACTGCTTTGCCTTCATCGATGGCTCTAGTGACTGTTTCAAAAAAGTCCACCAGGTTTAAAAGACAGGATCTGCCTTTTACAAAGCCGAACTGGGTAGGGTCAATTGTCTGTAGGTCCCCGATGTCTTTGTTTATGAGTTCCATAATGATCCTTTCCATAGCTTTGCAGACCAGGCTGGTCAAGCTTATGGGGCGGTAGTTTCCAGGGTCTGTAGAGGTGCCACCTTTGTGGAGTGGGACCACTGTAGCTGTACGCCAGTGTTCAGGGACATATCCTGTAGCAAGGCTAAGATTAAACAGCGTTCTTATGTGTGGGTTTAGCTCCTTTAGGAGTTCACGTAGCACGCAACCCAGGACACCGTCAGGTCCCATGGATGCTGTATTTGTAGCTTTGCTGAGGGCAGCTCTCACCTGGACATCTGAGATTTCAGGGAGGTTGCATTCAGCTGAGATATTTATTTCATCTTTTGGGGGAGAGGGAGGGGAGAAATTTGCACCGAACCTGTCTGCCAGTATGTTGGCAATATCTGTGGGTTCAGTGTATTTTTTGCCGTTATGAACTAACTCTGCACATATCTGAGGGTTTCCGCCCAGGTTTCTAACATAACTGAAGAAGGCCTTGTGATTATCTTTAGTGTCCTTAGCAATTTTTCTTTCGAAGTTGGCCTTCGATGATTTTATTAGAACGTAGTTTTTGCTAGTGCTGATCAGGGATGCCTTCCCTTTATGGGATTTTGCTCTGTCTTGCAGTAGCTTCCTTCTCTTGTTATAAAGTTTGTTTATGGCTGGGGTCCACCAGATAGGATGCCTGCCTTTGGTGGAAAGGGTCTTGGTTTTATTTGGGATTGCATGATCCATGCATTCTTGGAGATGCCCGTAGAAAGCATTTGTGAAGGATTCAGCAGTGTGGGATATGGTTTCCACTGACCCAGGGGGCTTGAAGGATACCATTTCAGTCCTAAGGAGTGGCTTTTGAGAAGTTTCTCACTGTGGTCTTTTGTGCTGGGGGTGGAGGTGGGATATGAATATCTTGGGTTACTAGTTTATGGTCTGATCTCACCTGGTGAGGGGTATACTTCTTGTGTTGAGCATTTTGTCCCCATGTTTGTGATGATCAGGTCAAGTATATTATTTCCCCTTTTGGGGGAGGTGACTAGTTGTTCCATTGCATTTGAGTTGATGAATTCCAGGAACCTTTGGGCTAGGGTGTTGGGGCTTGAGTAATGCACCCAGTCTATGTTTGGGTAGTTGAAGTCTCCCAATATGATGGTATTTGGTGAGACATTCATATCCTCCAGTGTCTTCAGGAAGGCTGAATGGAGTTCCTGAGATTGCGAGGATGGTCTGTAGCATGCTACAAGTTGTATAGCAGTTTTGCCTATGGTTAGTTGCACATGGATGGTCTCCGATGCTTTGTGCATTGCCACTAACCTGGAGGTGTGGGTGTCTTTAATGAACATGGACACCCCCCCCCTCCTTTTGTGGTTCGGCCCAGGTTTTGGGGCCGAAATGCATGATACGAGGTATAACCTGGTAGGGCTGGGGTGCTCTCAGGAGCCTTGAACCAGGTTTCAGTTACTGCACAGACATCGATGCTCTCCATACTGAGGAGTGCTTCGAGAGCCTGCATCTTGAGATTTAGACTTCTGGCGTTGAGCAGCATTATCCTTAGTTTTTTTCCTTTATTGTTTTCTAAGGTGGTGGGTTTGTATTTTGAGCCTTGCCTAAAAAAGGCAGTATGGGGTTGGCAAGAGCCTTAGCCAATATCCGGAAGCCCAGTGGTGACAGGTGCAAGCCGTCCCTTGCGAAGCAGCATGGCTTGTCCAGCATGTCATCCCAAGCAGACAGACATTGGATCCCCCTAGAAAGACACCAGTAATTGAGCCAATTATGAAAGCTGATCATCTTGTCTTTGTATTGTGGCATTATTCTTGGTTCATTGTTGACATCCCTGATCATGACAACTGGCTCTGACAGGGGTTGCACTAACACATCCATGACCAAGTTCAGATGCAGTTCTGCTACCTGAATGTGACTGATATCTGCTGGATGAGCTCCATAGCCTGCCACATCTGGGTCTGGACAGCACATTCACGCATAGGGTACTGGAAATACTGCCACTATAGGAGCATGATTGAGCATGGCCCTGTTGGCTGACAGTAAATGATGTGGCTGACCTACTCACACAAGAATGGTGCTCACTTCCCAGTAGATGTTCCATCACAGACACTGCTTGTTCCATTACTGACACTGCTCTGTCCATCACAGACACCCCTCATTCCAATGTGTCATTCATCCAATCCAGTGAATTGGTAACACGGTGGAGACATTCATGCATGTCAGACCGTGCCACATCCACAATCCTGAGCATTTGTCTGGAGCACCTATGGGAATGTGCCTGTACCTCCATGGCAGCCCTAAACATACACTGAGTGGCATGGGAAGACACACAGGCAACAGGTAGAGGAAAGACAGCAGGCTGCCTCTGAACACACCTATCAATCCTCCTGCATGGCACCTCAGCCACACTTTGGCTATGGCCAGACTCAACAGGCACTGAAGCTGCAGTAGCCACACTTCACTGATCAATGTCCTCGCCCTCCAACTGTCCAATATATGTGGGATCAGTGGACTGGTTAGGCGGAGGCCTTCTGGCTGTCTCCAATGGAAATGCAGGGGATGGCTGTATGTCAACCCCTGTGTCAGATTCAACCTATGCATCCCTCAACTGTGCATCAGTTTGGCTATCATCATCATCAGAGTCTGCTGATACACTGATATCAGGAGGCTCAGGGCCCACACTCCCACTGTCAAGATCAACTATGATAAAAATCAAAAAACACTGGAATACATTAATACCTGCATTACTATAGTGCAATATATGCTAACAAACTAACAGTGCCGTCACTATTACAGGCCTGAGATCAAAATCACACACTACAATATTTCTTTAAATTGTTCAGCAGTACTGACATAAAATATTTGGCTTACCATATGCAGAAGACATACTGTGCTGTAGTCCAGATGGTCCTGGAAAAGTTTAAGCAAGAGGTAAGGGCAACATCATCACGATTAACAATAACACAGTGGTAATACATTTAACTCTTTATGTGTGCATTAACTCTACTTTCAGCAAGAATGTGGCTGACAACTCCAACCTAAGCTCATAACTGCAGCAATCTTCAATCCCTCCCCCCAAAAAAGATGTGATACAGAATTAACTTATACATTTTAGTTATTTTACTATACAACAGTATTCAACTGTTCATATAACAAATTCTGCCTGGAAGCTCCTCCTGGGACATGCTTGCTGTCTCAGAAGGGATTGCACCCTCAGCAAGGACATCCTGTACTACACTCTCCTGGGAGCTGTCTGAATCTGAGATATTGGCCAGGAACTGTTAACTGGTGGTTAGTGGTGGTTCCCTAGCAGGCCCTCCCCTCTTAATCCTTTGGCCATGGCCCACTACAGTTGCTCACTTCCGTGCAGATGTGATCATGTCAGTGGATCTGTGGTTCACCTGTTTGCATGTTCTGCCATGGCCACCCACAGCATTTACATCCTGGACAATCAGCTGCCATATTTACATCTCCCTCTCTTTTCCAGGAGAAAACCACCATATTGCCTAAACCCATCAACAATTACTTGTTTTTTGGCATTGGTGATGGGGGGGGGGGGGTTCTCCGTGGATTAACACTCCTGAGTGGCATACTTGTAGGTGTCCTAAAAAGAAAAAGAAGGATAATACACATAAGTATCACTTACAGAAAAGGTAGCCAGTCAGTATTACCCACTGGAGAAACATAAAACAGTTTAGAGATGTGAAATACTAACAACAGGCAGGATATAAATCAAAGAGAGTAAAAAGAGCAAGATATCCTTATTTGTGCCATAACAGCAACTCACCTTTGCTCCCCCACCAAAAGCACAGTTCATTCTTGTTTGTTCCATAACAGTAACTCATCATTGCCCCCTCCACACACACAAAAAAAAACAGGCAGATGACCCAGTTTGCAAAAACAAATCTTTGAAATGCTAGAAGTACTATCAAAGGACTTATCCCTGAAACATTTGTACATATTTATCACACAGCATTCCATTTTCATCTATTGCCAAACATGTACACCTCTGAAATGGCTTGACAAACTTGCCCATGCCATCACTACACTTCTAACTAATGCATACAGATAAAATTCTAAACACCTTTGCTTCATATTATTTTTAAATACATTCCAGCATATGCAGTATGTAGGTGACAAAATGGGAGCATATATACTGCAGTTCATGGTTCTTCTGTACAGATATATCCTGAAGAAAAAAGCATTTTTGCAGTCTTTCAAATATATACAACCCTCCTCACCATCAGCTTGGCTAGCTACACAGTTGCCTTTTTATATGGTGTAGATTATTAATGGATTGCAATTGTCTTTGTCTGTGTTTCATAGATGCTACTTACAACATAAGCAGCTGAATTGCATGCTAATCAACTAATCCAACATGGTGGAGTTATTCAACAAGCTATATAGCATCCATGTAGACTCAATGCTGTTTTTTCATGTAGATTACAAAACATTTGGAGTACAGACATGGAAAGCCTACACAGACAGAATGTTAGGGTCTGCTGCTGCTTTAATCTATTTCTATTGGCTACAGGCTAAAGCCAATGCTGCTGTTGCTACTGCCAATACTCCTAGGCCAACAATTTGAACAGTTTTCAGGCCCCATTTAACTTTTCACATCTTACATGATGTGGAAATTGTAGAGTGCTATAAGGTGGACAGGGACATACCACAGGAACTCTGTGACCTCGGCCACCCTCAACCCAGAGCCAGAGCCAACCAAGGGTAACTCATCCCAGTGGTAATTAAGGTATGTGTAACCCTTAGAATCTTAGCAACAGGTACCTTTCAGAGACCAACAGGGGACATGCTGGGGGTGTCAAAAGCATCAACTTCCAGGATCCTCCACCAGTTCCTAGCTGCTATGCTGCAACATGCCTGTGAGCGCATATATTTTCCCAGTAGTTCTGAGGAGAGGGACAGAAATGTCCAACAGTTCTACAGGGTAATGCACTACCTTGAAGTACTGGTTGCCACAGATTGTGCTCATGTAGAAATTAAGGAACCACTTGGGGAACAGAGTAGGCTCTAAAGTAACAGAAAGGGCTACCACTTTATCAGCTGCCAAGACATGTGTAATGCAAAGGGAATCATTTTGAACATCTGTGGTGGCAACCCTGGCAGTTACCATGACCCACATATCTGGCACACCTCCCAAATGTACCAGATGTTTGCTAGAAGGGATATCCCACAGGGTCATTTACTGGAGGATGCAGACTATGCACTGGAACCGTGGCTGATGACACCCATAAGAAATGTGCATACACATTTCAAAGAACACCATAATGAGTCATACGCTCAAACCAGAAATGTTATAGACTGTGTGTTTGGGTTGCTGAAATCACAGTTCTGGTGCCTAGATACATCTTGGGGAACCCTGCACTACAATCCATGGACATGTACAGAAATTTTCATAGTATGTGCCATGCTGCACATAATCCTGAGGAAACAGCTGCAGCAGCATCGACAAGGGGAAGGGGCACACATCCCATCACCAATGCTAAGGTCACCTCAGCCACAGGCAGATGTGAAATCAGAAGGGGGAACCACCAGCTGCTGTGGGTGTAGGCAGACATAGGTGTGGTCTGTATGCCCTTGCACTGGTTAAGAGACAATGCATAGCACACATGGGGTCTATATTATGTGATTGAATGTTTAGTTAGTCGAATAACTAAACGTCGATCACTAAATGTCGACTACCCAAAACCACAAACGGCAGTTTCCACTCAGGGAAACCAGTCATTTGGCCGTTACGTGGATTTTGCCATTTTTTCAATGTGGAGTAATCTTGGAGTTGGTATATTTAGTTTGAGAGGTGTGGGGAGCACAGCCCCCCACATTGGGGGTGTGAGGGGCAAAGCACCCCCACTTCATTTGTGCTGATTGTTTTCTTTTTTTTTTTTTTTTTTTTTTTTTTAGGTAGGACAACTGCATTGTTTCCCTTAGTGGAAACTGCCATTCGTGGTTTTGGGTCTTTGAGGTTTAATGATCGACGTTTAGTTATTCGGTTAATTAAACGTTCAATCACATAAAATAGACGCGCAAATGTTCACTACCCTGGAAGCCTTAAACCTTCCTTCTACTGATATAGACATAGCAAAAATGATACCAGGCGAGTCACATAACCTTTACCTCCCCATGTATTGGCTGTATACTGCTTGCATCAGATAGATTTAACCCTGAACTAACACTGTGGCATTTGCTGCATTTACAAGCCAAGTCCTGAACCTGAAGTGTATAGTTTAATAATATTATGGCATATCTTTCTTCACTTGGTACAGTAAGCATGTAAAAGGTGGGATATTTGCATAGAAATTACCTTAACATGTTACAGCAGAGACATATTTGACTTATATGTGCCCTTTATTAAGTAGTAGGCTTCAGACATCAAAGATTCACACAGTCATATGTCTCAGAAGTACTGATGATCATTGCATGCCCTCAGTTTACTATCATACGTTTGTAATGCAAAATCATTAATGAGAGAAGTTAGAAAGTAATGATACACATTGCAGTTTCTGACTTCACAAACCTCAGAAGATGAAACAGGCAGGATGAAAAACAAGGAGAGTAACAAGAGCAACATATCCTTGTTTATGCCATAGCAGTAACTCACCTTTGCTGACCTACCCCAAAAGAACAGTCTATTGCTGTTTGTGCCATAACAGTTGCTTACTGTTCTTGGCCCAGGAATTGTAGTTTATTGATCATTCGGGAAGTTGTCCATCTATTTCAACTTTCTGGTTTAAAAGACCACATCTGTACTTGTTTCCCATCTTTCCTGTAACTAACCTGCTGGAAAGCACTAGAAAGCCTTACACTGATACAAGCCTTCTAGCTTAAAAGAGAGACTTTGGAGTGATTTGAGTATCAGTTTTCTGTATTTTCTTGCTGTACTTAACTGTTTTCCGCCTAAACGCTAATTTTCCAACACTTATTGTGATTTAAAAGCTTGTTTGTTTCACATATTGTACTTATTTGACTGCCTGCACTTTTAAAAAGTTTTTTTTTGTTTAAATAAATTGATTAGCTGTTGTAGGATACACACTAAAGTGCGATAGCCTTTTCTGATTGCTTGTAGTCATTTAAAGCTGTTTTAAGTGTACTTTTTGCTGTTTTTGCCTTCTCTTTACAAAAAAAAAATGTCTTGTTTTCCACCTTTCTAAGCTAGTATAATCCAGTTTTCAGGCTAGTGCTGAATTCAGGGCTGTGTTATAAGTTTCTGAGTTGCCCATACCTTACTTGGATAGAGGGAAGTTTCTTTGTTCACCTGTGAGAGGGGGGAACTTTGAGCAGCCTTCTGTTCCTGGAGGAGTGGTTCCAGCCCAAAGTTAGTAGTTGAAGAAATGCATTTGCATGGTTTTGTGCGCTGGGCAGCACCTGTTAGCTAGGGTTAAATTATTCCCGGCTCCACTAAGTCTCCTCTTCAGTTTTTCACTTGAAACTAGTCTAACTCTCAACCTAAGCACTCAGAAAGCATCCTACAGTCCAGCACTTGCTCAGACCTAATAGCAAGCACTAATATACCCCGACACTTGACTGCCCAGCAGGGCAAGGCTCTTTATCCACCCCTCACCAACCAAGCAACTAAGCAGCTCACCCTACTATTCAGGCATGACCAAAGGGCAACTTCAGGTGTACTCTCCAGTCCAGCTGGTGAATCTGGGTATCCTGAGGCAATGTTACAACTGCCTCATGTACACAGACAGCCCTCTCCTCCTACCACAAAACACTAGCATATGCAAGAGATGCAATTATACAGCCAAACTGGAGGCTAAGGTTTCTCCACCCAAGACTGGAACAGACAGTCATGAGGAGAAGGTTAACACTTGCACCACACCTCCAGCCTCACATAAACTTACTAAACCAGCACTGGCAAAAAATACACATAAATACACAAAATCATACTCGGAGGCTTTAAATAAAAACCTGCAAAAGCATCAGAGAGCTCCAAAGCAGACATTCACAAAACCTGCACCTCCCATCACAAACTAGACAACACATAAAACACAAAATCAATGTGCCGCACAATCACAGCCCTTAAGGCAAAATAATATACCTAACACACTAGTAATATGTGACTCAATAGTCAGGCATACTGACGCCCCACTCACTAGGCTGGACAAGGAGAAGGTTACTGTTAGCTGCCTGTCGGGAGCCAGATAACACAAGCACTCAGGTCACTCCAGAACAAGTACAAATATGACTCTGTCATTGTTCATGCTGGTATGAATGACCTGAGATGTACCTCCCTGGACTACATGAAAAGAGATATGGAAGAGCTCTCTGATCATGTAGCCCAGGCGGGTATGACCCTGACCCTGAGTAGCATCCTGCCCTCACAAAGAATGATATCTCAGTATAAAGAAAAAATGATCAATTTCAACAATTGGTTAAGCTTCTGGTGTCATTCAAAGGGGATCCAGTGTTTGTCAGCCTGGGATGACATGCTCGACAAGCTGCGTTGCTTCGCAAGAGTCAGCTTGCACCTGTCACCCTTTGGCTTTTGAATACTGGCCAAGGCTCTTGCTGCCCCCATAGTGCCTTTTTTAGGCAAGGCTCAAAATTCAAACCCACCTCCGTAAACAGCACAAGTAAAAAAATTAGGGTTATGCTACTCAACGCCAGGAGTTTAAATCTCAAAATGCATGAGCTCGAACACTCCTAAGTATGGAGAACGTCGACATCTGCGTAGCAACTGAAACCTGGTTCAAGGCTCCAGAGAGCACTCCAGCACTACTGGGCTATAACTCATACCACACATTTCGGTCACAGAACACAGACCGAAACACAAAAGGAGGGGGTGTATCCATATTCATCAAGTAAACCCACACCTCCAGGTTAGTGGCGCAGCATGATACCTCTGAGATCATCCGTGTGCAGCTAACATGAGGCAAATCTGCAATGCAAATTGTGGCCTGCTCCAGATCACCCTCCATGACCCAGGACCACCACTCCACCTTTCTGGAGACAATGGAAAACATGAAGGTCCTACTGAACACCCTGATATTGGGCAATTTCAATTACCCTGCCATTAACTGGGAAAACTACTTGAGTACAAACTCCCAGGCTCAATGCTTCCTGGAATTTATCAACTCAAATGCCCTGGATCAGCCGGTAAACTCCTCTACCAGAGGCCACAACGTATTGGACCTGGTAGTCACCAACATGGGCAACAGGTGTTCCGTACCAGAGGTCAACCCATCACTGGTTAGATCAGATCATTAACTAATCACCCTGGATGTCCACACCCCACCCCCACCCCCAAACAAGGAAACCACAGTGAAAAACTTTTCTAAAGCAAACTTCACCTTACTTAAGGCAGAGGTGGTAAGTTTCACAGCCCCCACACTAAAGGATAACACTGCCCAAGATGCAGAATCCTTTACAATTGCATTCTATGAGCATCTACAAGGATGCATGGATCATGCCATCCCTAGCAAAACCAAGACTCACTCACCTAAGAAAAGGAAACTAGTCTGGTGGACCCCTGCCATAAACAGGTTATACAATAAACGGAGGAAACTAGTTCAGAAAAAAAGCAAATTCCAAGAAGGAAAGACATCCCTGATCAGTATCAGTAAGAAACTAAGGTCCCACATAAAATCATCCAAGGCTAACTTCAAAAGAAAAATAGGCAAGGATTCAAAAGATAACCACAAAGCCTTCTTTAGCTATGTCAAGAATCTAAGTGGCAACTCACAGATATGCTCTGAGCTAGTGCAAAATAGCACAAAATATACTGAACCTACTGATATTGCCAACATCCTGGCAGATAGATTCAGTGCAAACTTCACCTCCCTCTCACCTTCAAAAGGACCAACAACAATACCGGAAAAGTGTAGTGTCCTGGAAATCACAGAAGCACAGGTAAAAACAGCCCTTTCATAAGCCAAAAACACAGCATCGATAGGGCCAGATGGTGTCCCAGGCTGCGTCTTGTACAAACTACAGAACAAACTAACCCCCAACCTAAACACACTGTTCAACCTCTGCCTCTCCACAGGCTACATGCCCATAGAATGCCGAACAGCAACGGTTATTCCGCTCCACAAAGGAGGGGCCACAACTGACCCTGGTAACTATCACCCCATAAGCCTGACTAGCCTGGTCTGTAAGGCTAAGGAGCGTATCATCAAGGAACTCATTAACAAAGACATTGGGAACCTCCAAACACATGACCCGACCCAGTTCGGTCTTGTTAAGTGCAAATCATGCCTACTAAACCTGGTTGACTTCTTTGAGACAGTCACCAAGGAAATAGATGAGGGAAAGGTGGTTCACACAGCCTACCTTGATCTCGCCAAGGCATTCAACACCATTCCTCACTCAGGTATTATAGAAAAACTCACCAGCCTGAACATAAACCCCTATGTCACAAGATGGGTTGCCAACTGGCTTACAGACAAAACTCACACGGTAAGAATAGCGGGCTCCAGGTCTGACTCTAAACCAGTTACAAGTGGTGTCCCACAAGGCTTGGTTCTGGGACCCCTACTGTTCGGCATATATTTCTCAGAAGTACAGGTAAACACAGGAAAACTATGGCTAACCAAGTTCGCCGATGACTGCAAACTGGGAGCCATAATTGACTCTCTGGCTGACATGGACATCCTTCAAACAGGCCTTACTGAGACAGACACCTGGTGTCAAAGTCATGGCATCAAGCTAAATGCCAAAAAATGCATAGTCATCCCATTTGGGAAAAACAAAACACCCACGAATTACCACATTGGTGGCAGCCCCCTTAATACAGAAGAGGTAATAATAGATCTGGGGACTCAGGTAGATAGTAATCTTGCCTTCGACAATCATATTGCCAAAGTAGTTAGGAAATCCTTCTATGTGGCCCATCTAATTACTAAGGGGTTTGCATCTAGAAATAAAGAGGTGATAGTGACCCTCTACTCATCACTCATCAGACCCATTATAGAGTACAATGCCCCATTTGGGATGTACCTCACAAGACATTTCCAACAGCTGTAAAGACCACAAAAGCACCTCACCAAGAGGATTACTGGCCTCAAACATATGTCCTATGCAGCCCGACTGAAAAAAATCCCGGATGTAATCAGTGACATATCGCTTACTCAGAGGTGATCTCTGCCTGACTTACAAAGCCATGTCCAACTCAGAATTGATGGACTTGCTCCACCTAAAGAAATCCAAGTCACTGCGAGCCACATGCTCTAGTGAGCTAAACCTCACCACAACAATAAATAGAACATGCTGGAGGAATAGATTCCAGTCACAGAGACTCCCCATGCTTTGGAACAAAATTCCTTCCTACATTAAGCAGAGCCCCTCATTAACACTCTTCAAGAGAAGCCTTGATGAGTGGATGGGTAACAGAACATACACCCCTGGGATCACTTAATTGGCTCTGCTTAACAGAGGCTCAGTTAATTAATCAGTGGGGTGGCGAAAGCTGACACACTCTGGCTAGGCTTATACATGCCCTCGGGCAGATAGACTAGTACCTACCTATGAACCTATGAACCTTTGCTCACCCAAAAGAACAGTTTATGCTTGCTTGTACCATAACAGTAATTCAGCTTTGTTTCCCCCACTCAGAAGAACTGTGTACTCTTGTATATACCATAAGAGTAACTCACCTTTAATACCCCCAAAAAAGCAGTCTGTACTTATTTGTGTCATCCAACCTTCCCTTCAGTTGTTCACAACTGCATACCGAATTTTTCCCAGTTAATATCTTCACAACTTTTTAAGGCCAATGATATAGAATGGCTTACACCCTGCATATCTCAGTGTACTGGTCAGATAACTGATGAATGATCAAGAAATACAAAAAGGTAAGACAGAGCTGTATATTTGCAAGCAATAATCATAATGGGTTGCGTGATCACTAAGTCCACTACATCCAAATATAATAAATGTACAAATGACATTTTATGGTTTGTTGTCAGGGGACATTCTGTTGCAGTGATTTGTCTGAAGAATGACCTCAGTTCTTTGCTGCAAAGCTGCTTGTGTGGCAAAGAGGGATAAGACACCCATCCTGTTTTCTGAAGATGCATTGTAGTAATTGTTGAAATCTAGACCTATATAGAAATATCTCATGTGTACTAACAGTTTCTGTTGTATATGTCATAGATTGTTTTTTCCTCATTTTAACTATTTCTTCCTTTTTTCTTTTTTCTTTTTTTTGCCACTCTTTCCATCTTAGAGCAAACACAGGAACAGGAGAAAAAAGGATATCAGGTTTGACTGTACTTATCTTGTTTGAATGAAGCATGGCAGTGTGAAAACTGGACAACTGGATCCACCAGAAAGTAGACAGCCAAAAATAGAAACCAGACAATTCAATTAATGCTATTAGGTATCACACAAACCCATTAGCAGTGTTGCATGATGGTTAGCATGAGACCTTAACAATGATTACAGTAAAATATAGGATGTCATGTAACTAGTCCTGTGGCAGCAAGTAGACATGCAGGGATGGAGTGCAGATGGTCCTGGGTTCTAGCACAGGGTGTGCAGCTTTTTCTTTTTCACTGTGGTAACATTGCAGTTTGCAGCAATGAATTGAAACATGAACAGGTATTATTCCAACTCACTTGTGGCAACAGGCGTAAGTGTAGAACTGTAATGCACATGGCCTGGGTTTAAATACAGCATATTTCTTGCACTTTTACCATTGTTCCTCTTCCCATTGTAGTCAGTCTCGCTTATAACACTTGACACAGTGCAGATGATATTAATTATATGTATGAGGGCTGAGACACTAATATTGTGTAAGTTATTTCTGTATTTATTTATCTATGTATTATCACATTTATTATTAAATGTATGACTGTGGTTATACCTTGCACTATGTTCTTGTAAGTATATTTTTGGTGTATGGGCTGGCATGGCCTTCACATTTGACTAACACACTTACACAACTGACTGTACATCCAGTAATCTTGAAATTGTATTGCTTGCCACTGTTGTGCTCTGCTTACCATTGCTACTGCCAAGCCAAGAACAATGTTTGCATGATGGTGAGCATAGCACAACATTTTCAAACAGGGTGTGCCCACCAAGTATACCGGATAACTGGAACTGGTGGGAAACCATCATTCTCCATTGCTCTTGATCTGTGATAGACATGGCCAGCATTCAATGAGAGGATGTGAGATTTAGGGGTCAGAGATGAGGTGTCCAGGAGTCCAAGATTTTTGTTGTACTCCTAGTGAAACACCACAGTGCTAGGTTACTGCAGGGGGACTATTCTGTGCCCCAGTATAAGTCAGAGGCTTGTGATAGTTTGGTCCAGGATGTAATCAGTGCCCCTGACATCATCCACACTGTTGACAAATGTAGGCATCATTACAATGACCTCCAGAGGAGGAAGAGGGGGTTTTACTGGTATTTTTTGTGACTGCTGTTTGGTCAGGTGACAATGGGTCTGAAATCAGGTGCTTAGAGTTCTTGCACAAAAATGATTGGTGCCTTTTTAGTTTTTGTGACAGGTTAAAAAGATAATTTTAATGAAGATGATTAGTTTAAATGAATGGCTAGTATAATGATGTATCTTAACTTTTTGTATTTAAGTTCTGAGTGTTTTTAGATGTATGTTTTTCTGATGAAGTTTTATAAAATAAAAGTACTAAAAATAAATCATTTTGTCAGGATTATTTACATTATTGTGAATTTAGCTAAGTGTCATAGTTGGAGTCTCTGAGGACAGGTGGTTTCATTTTTATTAGAATGGAAGGTGCCAGATTTAGGGCACAGAGCTGGGATGTTGATGAGTCCAGAATCTTCACTGGCGTCCTTGCAAAGTGCCATAGCTGAGGGCTCTTGCAGGGGGACTATACCAGTTCCCAGTACAAGTCTGAGGCATGGAGAAGTCTAGCCAAGGCATTCTACACATTGGAGGACAGTGTAGGCATCATTTTAATGTCCTAAACAGAAAAAAGCAGGATACACTCAATCAATGGTTAGATGAGTTCAGGATTGCTGACATCCCACAGTTCTGTAAGTATATTGATAAAAAGAATTTATAGTAGATATAAAGCTGCATATAGGCAGGACTGGTAAGCATAATGCACTTCTTTTGTACTCTTCTCTTTATTCCACCAAAAGATTATGGTGAATAGACATGCCCATGCTAAGTGTCTAGAGAGACTGAGGGAAGCAAGGGGTATGCATGCAGCACAACATAACTATTATTTTAGCTAAAGTATTGCTCTTCTATACAGTTGTAGCAAAGTAAGCATGCATATCCTAACTTTAAAGCAAGCATTCATGCTTTAGTCTGTAGCACATTTCAACTGTAGGAGTCAAGTCTAATACTGTAGTCAGATGTTGTGGGTTCAAATACTACAGGTAACAAATATATAGCAAAATCTTTAAAAAAATATTACATATTTTAATTTCAATAAAAGTGGCATAAATGCACTGCTAATTTAATCTGTATAATTGGACCAAGCATATTTGCAATATATGTGCATTGCAAGGATGACTTTCAACAATCCTTACTTATAGTTTGTAGTTGTTAAGAAGTATACTTAAATGTAAGAGTCGAGATGAAATACGTTCTTATTCTGATAATGCATTGAATGCCACATATGATGGTACTAATTATATCTCTTTTTTCTGTTATCTCAACCCTTATCTCTCTTTTTTTATTTTTCTATGTGTTATCAAAACATTTCCATGTCATCCATCTCTGACAAATCACAAAATGCTTTAAATAACAAGGAAGTAGGCTAACCCTGTGGATCAGCCTGCCCCACTCCACTGGCTCCAGCATGAACACCCAGCACATCAGGTACCCAACAATGAGGTACTGCCTCCACAGCCCCTGCACTACCTGGGCCCTGAACATCAAGAAGTACTACCTCAGCAGATGTTGCTGTGGTACCGTCCAGAATTACTGGTAGAGTTGGTGATTTTATCACCTGCCAGGAGTTGCCAGGCTTGCTGCATAGTGTTTTACACAGAACCATTGGTGCATACCTACACTGGATAGAGAGGTTGCTCTCTTTTATGGTCTGGAGGAGAAGATGTCATCCACTACAACAGTTAGTGGAGAAAGGGGATAGTGATGACAGTCCAGTGTTTATAGAATTGATTCTCATTGTGTTTGACAGGCATGGGCATCTGTTGTCTCCTCCCTATCTCCAGTCATGGTGTTCAAAACCTGTTGTGTCCCTCACCATCCCTGTGTCTTGTCTTGTTGTTTGCATCTGCTTCCTCACCTACCCTACTTACATGACCCAGAAATACGTATGTCCCTTAGCCAACATTTCTCTTTTACTGAAGTAAAAAAAAAACAATAGGCACCTGTCCCATAAAAAAATACTGTCCCATAAATAGCTCTCCACTTCGCAAATGTGACTTCCTGACACACTTGATTCAGTCCAATTGGCTATACAGCATAATTTCATTGTTGTCACCCCTCATTGTTAAACTGACAGTCCAAATTCAGCTAATAGTCTGTACATATTTTAATTTTACACTATTGAAGAAGTGGAGAGCTATGGTTCTTTTCTATCTCTCTCCTGCACATTCCAGTATTGCTTTCCCTTTCTATTTCCCCTGCTTGCCCCACATTTCACCAATTTCTATTCTACCCCATTTTAATACCTTTAATCTGGTCAAAAAATAGAATCACATGTGACACACATAAAAAAAAAAAACAATGCAGCCCTTCACTTTTTGTCCTCTGTGTTTGCCCAGAGTTTGGCTTCATACACCAATGCTGAGCAAGGGTGAATGGCTCCTCCATGTTGCTGTTACCTCCATGCAATGCTGCTTAATCATTCTGCACTAGCATAACACACTGTGAATGTGGAATAAAGAATTTTGTCATTGTACTATAAATGCATATTTAAGACTATTCGATAAACCTAGATTTGAACCCTGTATCATCTGGTCTCAAAAATAAATCTATCAATACATTTACACCTGCTGCCACAAAGTCACTTAGGCAGCAGGTATGCTTCTCACACTCAGTACTATCCACAATTTTATCAATGAAGCAGAGGCTTGTGTTTGCTTCTCGCTTTATTCTGCTCAGATGGGGAAAGTAGTATAAATGTGTATCTTACATGCGCAAACACTTTGCCATTGATCACCCAAACCAGCTGCTTGGTGGTACATTATGGTAAGTGCACAACAGCATGTATTATTTTATCTTTACTGTCCATTTAGTCTTCATCTCATGAAAGTATACATAAAAATACAAGCAATGGGAAGGCACTTTTTATGGAAATAATGCATATTTGCACTGGAGCCCCATGTTACCTGCACTCATGCACTTAAAACTTGGTCTCTCAGTACTTGTTCACAACTATATAAACTGCACTACATAAATAAATAAAAATGCTTTCTTATATACTGACAGTACACATTCAGATTATTTTCCAATACATGTAGTAATGTGTACAGCTATTTGCATAGAGTTTCCCAAGCTGTCTTTTTAAGGTATACATACACATTGGAAACACAACAGTAAATGCTACACCTTGCACATGCATCAATCTGGTAACATACAGATCTTTACTATCTTGACAGTTGTACATGGCTAGCTAGCCATTTTAGACAAGCCTCCGAACATCTTCTCTCAAGCATCCAGTGATGATGTCACCCAGAATAAAGTGTTTTGCAGCCTTGTAAAAGTAAGACTTGTGGCATGCTGCTTGCATTAAGTACTGAGTTCTTTAGTCTGTGTACTTAAGAAGGGGTTCAAATATCACTGCAGTCAACTCATGTGTGGGCGTCTGTCTAGTCAGAAGAGCAGAACTATTTGCCAGTCATCAATACAACCTCATGGAGCACCAATATTTGGACAGCTGTACATGCCTACACATACATTTCATTCAGACCTCACATCATCTTCTCTCAAAAATCCAGTGATTATGACTCCCACTATAAATTGTCCTGCCGCCTTATTAAACTATGACTTGTGCTGCTGTGCTTGTGTTAAGTACTGAGTTCTCTAGTCTGTGTACTTAGTAATGTAGGAGATCTAATCTCACTGCAGTCAACTGTTGTGTGTGTGGGGGGAGGGTGTTTTTTTCAGTTGGTTCATATTAGAGAGAGCATTATACACCAGCATGTGTGACACTGCTATTACCATCTTCTCCTCATCAGACACTCCTGATATCATCACTTATAAAGTGTTGTCTGTCACTCTCCAAGCCAAATTGGTTTGATCTAGAATTTGAAGGTCATCTATATCCTTGTTGATAAGAACCATGATGATTCTTTTCATGGCCTTGCAAATGAGATTAGTTAGACTTATGAATCTATAATTCCCAGGGTCAGTTGACGGCTTCCTATTGTGCAAGGGGTTTACTTTTGCTGTTTTCCACTCTGCTGGAATAAAGCCAGTTCTCAGGCTATGGTTAAAAACAGTGTTAGGTCCTGTTTTAAATTGATGAGTAAGCAACTGGGATGTTATCTGGCACCACGGAGGCAATGTTTTTAGCCTTGGAGAGCACAGCTATGACTTGATGTCTACAGATACTAGGTAGAGGACTGATGTCAGGTATGCTTTGAGGCACGGCCGGTGGAGCCAGGGGGGTAAGGTTTGTGCCAAATCTGTCAGCTAGCAGGTTGGCAATTGCCTCCAGTGCAGCTACATGTTTAGAATCCTGCCATTAAGCAGCAGAACTTTGAGTTTGCCTCCACTGGATTTTTCTTACATGAGAAATGTTGTTGCTTTGACATTGCCTAAAAAAAGGCATTATGGGTGAGGCACGTTCCTTTGCCAGCATCCAACAACCTAGAGAACATAGATGCAGAACATCTCTGGCAAAGCAGTATGGCATGTCAACCATGTCTTTCCAGGCTGACAGATACTGGATCCTACTGGACTGACACCAGAAGCTAAGCCAGTTGTTGAAGTCCATCATTTTTTGTTTATATTGTGGCATCATCCTGGTTGAAGGTAGAATGCTGCTTAGGGATAGGGTCATACCTGCCTAGGTCACATAATCTGAGAGTGCAGTCATGTGTCTTTTCATATAATCCAGAGAGGTACATCTCAAGTAATTCACTCCAATATGAACTATGACAGAGTCATAAGGGTACTTGTTGAGTGACATGAGTGACATGATATGATACACTTGGTGTATTAGGACATGAGTTGTTGTAGTGGAACAGATCAACTGTCAACACAGTTTACATTCTACCATCATAGTGACAACTGCAGTATGGCATACGTGTGCAAGTGTCTACATACCTGTGACACACATCAATATAAATTCATATTTATTATGTGGTCAGATAAGTCTTGTCTCATACACATATTGTTATGCTGTGATATACACAACAATGTATCACATGTTTTGATACAATTGCAACCTTGTGGAATTCATTGCATGTGTAGTTGTATTGCTATAATAAAGGATTATTGGAGGGGGACAGCAGCACCAATGTATGACTATTAGCATTATGTCAGGAAATGTTCTGCATGAGCCAGAAACAACTGATCTGTAATGTGTCCTGATATGGCATCAGGCTGCTCAGACACAGCTTGCCCATGAAACACATATAGGCATATGTTGTGCAATTGATGTAAGTACATGACATTGTTACACTAGTGCGATTATTTGCATAGTACCAGTGTATGGAATATGATGAATGACCATTGTTGTATTTGTAGGTCTTTTCATAAAGCATTTACTCCAATACTTTTAAAATGTTAAGTGAAATACATAACTAAGCACAGATGTGCATGTGGATGCCACTAGACATATCCAACTGGAGGAAACAGACAATCTGCTAGCTGACAGTTTGTCTCACATGTCACACCCATTTTAACAGATATGCAGATTACAAAACACAACATGTTGTTTATTAAGCCTTGTGTCAGTGCTGCATTTGATTTTATGTGGGAAAAACAAAGTGTATATTAAAACAAAGGATTTTGAAACATCTTTCAGACATTAGGTTACAGAATGTCCACAATGCACTTTATGAGCATATTAAGCAAAACCCTGATCATGGATTTAAGTTCATGGTATTGCAGGTAATAGATGTCAATGTTAGGGGGGGGCTTAGTGAATCACACAGAATATAGTGAAATTAAGTGGATTATAGAGCTAACAGCACAGAGATCACCTGGTTTGCATGATGTCATTCCACTGAAACTTGCATTAAAAAAAGGAGGATGCAATACTAGGATGTGATTGGTTGTCATGTGTTTAAAGTCCACTGACTTGAAATGTGTTTTTATCTGAGGAAGGGCTTAGTCCCAAAATGACTCATGTTTTGTTATTTTAACTTGTGCTTTTAATAAAAGTTTTTCAGCCGGTTGGATCAACTGCTCTTAGTACATTTTGCTTTATGGTTTATTTTTGAACAGTGAATCTTTGGTGGAGGACACTGATATTTATATATTTGGTTTGCTACTGATAATATCCTGACTGTGTGATAAAGACATGTTTGATTTGTTCAGGCTACATCCATGTCTGTTACATCTGTTAGATGTCCTCAAGACAGTCAACAAGGTCATGTATGATGACAGCACTATCATCCTGCGGAACTTGATCAGGCCAAGGTATCTGACACAAATCCACACTGAGGTACTACTGTGACACTATCACAAGTGGCCATAAACAACTATATCACCAAGTGGGTAGACCACTGGATTAAATACATGACATATAAATATGTTGAACTGTGTGACGTGACCTATATTTAGAGTCCAATAATCAAGTCCATACCTCACGGCTGTGTGCTAGGTCCTTTCCTGTTCAGTATTTAAGTCACAGACATCAAGAATGACATACACATCCTTTGTCCAAACAGTTTTTTGAAGGATTGTAGATTTTGGACAAAGATTGAATTCAAGTGTGATATTAGTATAATACAGACAGTATCAACCCACACACAAAGAATTGCTGCCACAGCCATGAAGACACATGAGATGAAAAAAAAACACATAGGAGTATTTTTTACATTAAAAAAGGAAATGCACAACCTAATAATAACGTAGACAGCACACTCCTATGAGCAGACCAAGTGCTATTTAACCTGTGTACTCTGGTAGATGGTATGCAGAAGTCCACCCGCATGTTCCCACAGTGGTGACTACTCCATTGTATGTAACACAACTCTTGCATACGTGCAGAACATTCACATCAAACAACATTATAATTCCAAGTTCACAGCCTTCATCACACCATTAACTGACTACAATGCACCCTTTTTCATATACCGTCCTACACATCTTCCACGGATGTGTTACTCAAATATACCACATTTGTCACAGTGAGCTTCCACACATCTTATTGGCCATACCTAGGTATTCTTTCTGTTGCTTAAACATTAGTGTCTGGTGTTGCAGAACCCCCATCAATGTGTTAGACCAGATGCATGTGTAATACATGTTCCTGTGAAGCACACAGTACATACATAGCTGACTGACAACATTGATGGCATGGGCTATCATACTCACCTGTCAACTAGCCTGGTTTGATCATAATCTTACATACAGGTATAGCAGTGTCCCTCCTAATACTTCCAGCAGATGTTACAGTGTCAGGGCAGTATGCTTGATTCCCTTCATAGATAGGTGACAACTCATAATAGTTGTACAAGTGTGTTTTTGCAGAACCATCAAAATCACATATGTTATGTCAGAGACATGGGATAACTGGTGGTATTATTCAGATATTTGTCTGATTATGTGTGATTTGTCTACTGTTGTCTATGACTCTGTTACTATGTGTCCCACTTGGCTGAGACCCCTGCTGACATTACAGTCATATTTAGGCAACTCAGTTTCACAGCTTCACAATATGCACCTACCCCCTATTGTATATACCATTACTCATATATGTCCTCTCCCTTGTACATGTCAGGATGCTTATCTCACAAATAATCTTTTCCATTATGTCACTTTGTCTGACAGTCACATAATATACTTTCACTGTGCAGTCAATACTGTATCATGTTGATACGTGATTAGTGTTCATGCTGCAACTGTCTTCACTGACATGCCGTCATCTGCTGTACATTACCATGTTTCACCTGCCTCTTTCCTTGTGTTCATTCCTACAATTCATCTGTGTGTTCCTATTAAATATATACACTTCCCCTGACTGTTTATTTGTGATGCAGTCTATGTACCCTTCAGATCATTTATGCAATTTTTGTTCAGTATGCCTGAAACAGGTTTCCACAATACTCTGCACCGTATACACTTTCATATAATGTGTTAGCATTATATATATGTTTTAATTAATAACCTTGGTAATCATTGTGGCATTCCTCACAAACATGCAGACCTAGTTTGCCCATAGGTAAACTGGTTTATATGCTGCTGCTGTCCGTGGTGCTTTACATGGTGCTGGCCATGAAATCATGCGTGTTTACATTTAAACACAGTGCAAAGCATGCATATGCAATTAGCACTGCTGCTCACTACGCAAACACATAAACTCTGTGTAGGCTCCATGCTTAGCCTACACAGACTTTAATGAATCCCCAGGAAAGTTAATCAATATGAGTAGCATGTTCAAAGGAAGAAAGCAGTAAACGCACATAAACCTTACATATAAATGATGAGAACGGGTCTATATTAGTTCCTCAAAATATGTATTCATTGAATATGTATTCATTGACAGCTAAACGGCAAAATTAATTACAGCGAAGCACGGGATTTTTCACATGGTTAGGAACCACTACCCCTATAGCACATCAGAACACACACACCACACTAAATCAAATCCACTCAAGTGAGAAGCTCCATCCCCCCGTCCCCACAGCCCCTCAACTATATATACCATCTACGAGATTGCACTATGGTGGGGAAAAGGGCAAAGTTGTGGTGATGGTCCAGTGGGTCCTAACCCTGGGAAAAATTCCGTGCTTCGCTGATTATCCCCGAAGGTTCACCCAGGGGATGAAAGCGCTTAACAATTAAAGACTTTGGTACCTGATTTTCATTTCGTTATATGTGTGGAGCATATGGTGTTTCTACTGCTTGTTTGGGCATCTATTACAGTTTTTACCTCTTTTAACATACTAGCTAATTCATTTTTAAAATGCTCATGCTCTTCAGTGTGGGACATGAGTTAAACTGATGTATAACATGGTTTCCATGTAGCACTTCAACTTCTTCCTCTATTTATTTATTTATTTATTTATTTATTTGCCATTTGTTAACCAGGTTAGTCCACCTGAGCCATTGGCCTGTTTTCAGTGGAAACCCAAGGAGAAAAGCTCCAGGAATACAAAACTTTAGTATAAAGATTACAGTACATTATAAGAATTTAACATTGTTCAAGAAGATAGAGAAGGGAGAAGACAAAAAATAATAAACGTGCTACAATAATATTAGCAGATTATAGTATACAGTAAACAGGTATAGATGGAACCAAGTATATGCAAAAAATACAGTTTAACAGCTTAGTTCAAGTATCATGTTCAGTCATGAAATCTGGTATATGCAGAATAACATATTAACAACTTAGTTCTATTTTTGTGTTAAATTTTTGGTTCATTGTTTACATTAGAGGTAGCAAATGAATTCAAAGTGTATGCATAGTGAGGTTCAACAGCTACTTTGACTGACTTGTTTTACTCAAAAATCGCTATTTATTGTGAAATTGAAGTGTAATGTTTTTAGAGGATATAGTTTAAGATTTTGACAGGTTGAAAGACAGATTTTGTAGAAGTTGTGGCAAGAAGAGGTGTTTGAGTTCAAGGGGGATTATGGCAAGAACAGGTTTTGAAGTTTAGGAGGTAGTTTTTAACTTCAGATTTGAAACAATTGATACTTGTGATGTTGCATATGTAAAGGTGTAGCCTATTCCAGGCATGGGAAACAGAGTGTTTATACAGGAGTTTGCCAATATTTTTGTTAGGTTTGTAGATGTCTAGTAGGTTCTGGTCTGAGCTACGAAGTGGGCAAACTGGAGTATAGTGGGATACTAATGAAAAGAGTGTGGGGCAGGCTAAGGTTTTATTTAACAGGAAGTGAGTGAGCTGTAACTGTGAGAGAAATAGGAGTTAGTGGAACTCAAGCCATTGGAGTTGGTTCAGGACAAGGCAATGATGAGATGTGTATGGTAGGTTACTGGCGAATCTAGCTATGCTGTTATAGGCCTGTTCAAGTTTGGATAGGAGTGATGACTGGAGATGGGTTAGAATTGGAGATGCATAGAGAAGGGAAGGGAGGAGGTTTAGATTTGGGAACAAGGAATTTTTTATTTATGTAGAGGAGGCCTAGCTTTTGGTTTGTTTTATGACAGACTGTTGATTATGGATGTTGAATTTTAGGTGGTCATCAATTATAGTTCCAGGTATTCTGATGGGGGGATCAGCTGTAATGGGAGTTTTATTGAGGGAGAGAATGGTAAAAGTGGATTTATGGTGAGAGTGGGATATGGGTGGGAAGAGAAGGAGCTTAGTCTTTTTGGGGTTAAGTAAAAGTTGGTGTTCAGTTAGCCATTTTTCTACAGAAGTGAAAGTATGTTGTGTTATAGAAAGGAGGTTAGAGATGTTTTCAGAGATAGAGATGACAGTGGACTAGTCGGTGTATTGTATGAAGGAAGAAGATGCGCTAGAGGATAGTAGGTCATTAGTAAAGATGTTGAAAAAGAGAGGGCCAAGAATTGAGCCCTGAGGTACACTGGTTTGGATAGGTAGGAAGGGGCAACAGACAGATTCCCATCTAACAGACTGAAGTTTGAAAGATAGCTTGAGAACTAGCTAATAGTGTGTGTGGTGGGTTGAGTTCAGTTAGTTTGGAAATAAGTTTAGAATGAGGGACAGCATTGAAAGCTTTGGGTAGGTCAAGAAAGAGACAGGATGCTAGATGGTTGTTGTCCATGGCTTCAGCAACAGTATGTGTGAAACAGAGTAGGGCAGTAGAGGTACTAGAATTAGGTCTGAAGCTGAGTTGTGTAGGGCTTAGGGGATTACCATCGATTAGGTACTTAAATAGTTGGTTATGTATACATTTTTCTAGAAGTTTGGACAGTGGTCAGAGAATTGAAATGGGTCTATAGTTGGAAGGATCAGTGGAGTTTCCTCCTTTGTGCAGTGGTATGGCGTAAGAAGATTTCCAGAACTTGGGACAGTGGATTCATTAATGGATCAGTTAATTAAGATTGAGACAGGATAGGCTATGGAGTGGGCTGCAAGTTTAAGGAAGTGGAGTGGAAGGTTAGCAGAAGGAGAGAAAGGTTTATGTTTAAGAAGAAGGGATTTAATGTAGGTGGTGGGAACAGGTTTAAGAGAGAAAGTGGTGTTTGTGTTTGTTTTTTGCAGGGGAAGAGAGAGGTTGTCAGATGGATACATTTGGGTGAGTTTTTGAATAGATTCAATGAAGTGAGTATTGAGAAGAGCAGAAGTTTCCTTGGGAGAATTATTTGGGAAGTAGTTGGGAGTAGTAGGATTACCTGTGTACAGTATTTTGTTGATGGAGTGCCAGAATTTTTAGGGTTAGAGTTCTGGGTAAATTGGGCATTATAATAGTATCTTTTCTTGTCCTTGATTTGTTTTTTAGAAAGGTTACAGAGTTCTTTATACTTTTGGAGAAGAGTTGTGGATTTTGTTTGAAGCCATTGCTTCCAGTACCTGTCCCTTTTTTCATTAGATATAGGGTATCCTTAGAGAGCCAAGAGGAGTAGGTTTTTTAATTCTAAGTTTCTTTAAAGGAGCTAAGGAGTCAAGGATATCGAGAAATGTGCGATTGAAATGTAGAACTGCATCGTTGAGGGGAAGGTATTTAAGGAGACACCAGTTAATAGAAGCTAACCTGTCATTAAAGGTTTTGGCATTAAAGGAGGAGAGGTTTCAACATTCCTTATAGAGGTGGGACCTGACTACTTGGGGGGAGAGTCTGAGAACTTTGGTAGGGAGATGGTCACCTAGGGAGTCTTGTAGGCTGTTGGGGTTGTGGTATAGGATAGGTTCAGATGTGAGAATCCAGTCTAATGTAGAGCTGTTGGCATTATTATTGTTGTGATGAGTATGGGTATTAATGATTTGATGGAATCCGTGGAGGTTTATATGCATGAGGGAGGAGAGGGTGTCTATTTTTTGCCAATCAATATTTACATCACCAAGAAGGATGGTCTTGTAGGTGATGTTTTGGGAGATCCAAGATAGGATGGATTCCAGTATGGGGATGTTGTTACCAGGTGGAATGTATATAGCTGCTATGGAAAATTTTTTTGAGGGATTGAGGTGGCAATTAGCTATGAGAAGTTCAGCTGGATGAAAGTCAGCCAAAGGGATAGGTAAGGTGAAGACCATCAGGTAGTCAGTGTACATAACTGCAAAACTATCACCTTTTTTATTAGCTCTGTCAAGACAATATATGTTATGGCATGGAGGAAGTATTTCAGTGTTTAAGAGGTGTGGTTTTAACCAGATTTTGGATAATATTAGGATATCAGGGGAGTAATAGGAGATCCAGGAATGCAGTTCAGTGATTTTCTTAGTTAGGTTCTGAGTGTTAATGGCATAGCTATAGAGGTGTTTTGTTGGAAAGGTGTTAGTTGTGGATGGTGGGGATTGGCCAGGGTTGGGATGAATGTCTCCATCTAGAAGTAGGGGTGTAGGGGGTGGAGTAGGCTTTGTAGTATAAACATAGGAACTATGAGAATAGAGTTTTGTCTTATAGGTTTTTACTGAGAGTGCAAAGACTTTAGGTTTGTATAGTTGAGAAGGGGAAGAAGTGAAGAGGAAGGATGAGATGAGGAAGGCTAGTGAGGGTTCCCTGTAGTGGAAAGGAGTAGTTTGAGAAGGGGTTACATTGAACTGATTCAGGTTTGCATGAGAGGAGGTAAGAGTTGAGATTTACAGTAATAGAATAGCTATGAGGGAGAACGGGGTTGAAAATTGTGCGAGGGACATGGGTACTGGAATGTAGGGAGTAAGTGGTACCGGGAGCTGGGATGTTAGAAGGGGACATGACTCAGAGAGTAAAGTAGTGAGAGAAGGAAGTTAAGGGGGATGTGAATTAGTGTAGTGGGACAGTTGTTATGTTGCAGAGAGATTGGAAGTGATGGGAGTGATGTAAGGTGATGCAGGAGTGATGGAGAGGTGGGTGGAGAGGGTTAGGATTGGATAATTAGAAGATGTGGGAGGGGATGGAAACAAGGAGTGTATGGTATAAAAGTAATGATACGTGGGGTGGGTGGAAATGGGGGTAGGGTAGAGGAGCAGAGTGAGCTCAAGCGTAGCAAGGGCAAACAGAATGGGTTAATCCCAAGATGGTGATAACCCCCCCCCCAAAAGAGACAATCTATATGAATGGTAAGTGGTGCGATACCAGTACAGTGGACAAGACAGGTTACCCATTTTCAAGAGTGGTATGCAAAAACAAAAGCTGGGATAAGGAAGAGAAAGTGGGGAAGACAGAGAGAGATGACAAGGTAAGGAATAGGAGCAGCAAAAGCATATCTGGCTTTAGAGATTCAGCAGCTAGATGTTGACTATATGAGCATTAGACAGAATAGGGAAGGAGAGACATGGTTTGGTAGTGTGTGGCTTGACAACACATATAACAATAAATTCTGTTTCATATAGTACAGAGGGGAGCATGGAAAACGTACATATACACTTGTCCGTGCACTGTTGGTTTGGTAGACAGGGACCACTTGCTTTTTGTAGGGTGCTGGAATGCAAATCGCAGTGTTGTAAGGATGAAAAGGTCCTGGTTCAGTTCTTCCACATATGATGTTATAACCTAGGGAAAAAGAGAAAAAGATGTATAGGGGGATTATTAGCAGGAACTACCTTAGGATATTTCTGGAAGACAAAAAACATTGTTATAGAGAGAGAGAGAGGGGATACGACAGGCTAACACAGTACATCTAACATAACTATAGGGGAATAGATAGAGTACGTCAGTTAGCGCTGCTACTACTCAATGAAAGTATGTGCAGTTTCAAAACATTGTTCCACATTCATTAAATAAGGCAGTATATTACTCTGAGTTTAGGAAAATCACTATTATACTCTACGTATCACATACTCATATTATGGTACAGGTTACAGTAACATCATAACAAATATATATATATCTTTGTAAGGAACAAAAGCCTGAATATGGTAACACTAATAGCACATTCTGCAAATGTAAGGCAAAATCATAGCAGGAACAGTGCTCAAAATGTGGAGAGCTACATAAATAAACTATGCTAATTTAAGCTGGCTAGTACACAAAGGTAAGCATAGAGACAAATATGTGGAAACACTACACATTTGCACTCAATCAATCGTGCGCTAGCAGAAACAGAATTAAAAGACGGTGGTAACAAGAGGAGCACTGCCCAAATATACACTATAGATCCTGACTTTGTTCACAGTGAAACACAGTGTAAAGTGCGATACTCTACAGTAATAAGCAGCATCCTAATTATTTAATGTTATTTCTAGTGCATGCTTCTAAGCATGCCTTCAATGCTTTGTGGCTGAGAATAATCTCTAAGTTCTGACTTTCCCACTAAAGAAAGATGGACATACTGGTTACTGATTATATAGCCTTGAAATTCTTGACCATAACTGAAATACTAACCTGTTTCTTTTGGTTGCTCAGGTCTACCACAAGCCTGCTTATGTGAGTTATGACACAGCTACAGGTCACTGATGCACTGGTGGGCAGGTGGACAACTGGCTTTAGTTCAAAAATGTAATATTGCAGTGGGTTTCACAGCAATGTGTTGCATTATGTGAGTTAGTGAGTGCATTTCAGGGATTCTTCTCCTTTTCTCCACTGTGATGCAACCATGGAGTTGGTATATATAATTCTAGTAAGGTTGTGTCTCCATGCATGGGGAGGGGGTGAAATGGAGCTTTCCTCCTTGCAAAACAAACAAAAAAAGGAATTTTTTTGTGTTTTTATAATAGTTTTGGCTCATCAGTTTCGATATTCATTTTTCAGGAGCTGGTGAGTCAAAGTAGAATGAGCAAACTTCTATCACTCATAGGTAAACCATGAGCTATTCATTACAAGGCAAAAAATATACTGTCAATGGTTTACTGAGCTGAAAATGCACATGAAACCACTGTGACAGCTTCAATGATCTGGGCTAAGTATTTTAATTCCACGACTACTATGACGCTTGTTATCAGTGAATGAGGACATAAAGCTTGTTCTTGTGAACCCCAGCTTTTGAGAAATGAACTATGAGTTTAAGTACCTTGATCTGCTCAGAACCTCCATAGTACTTCAAATACTAATTCTGAGGTTACTGTACCTCAGAGTAGGAAAAATACTGTAAGGTACCATAATGTCAGACTTATTATAAATTCAGCCTAATTTATGCTTTAGTGTACAGCTATTCTGAGGATAATAAGCATGAACATTACACTGATATTCCCAAAAATAAATGGTTCCTAGAATTCAGAACCCTACTGACCATAGATGCACAAGCACTCTGACACTATATTTAATCAGCCTGATTCAATAAAGCCTATACAGTCTGTTTACACCATGTGCATGCCATTTTGGGTTGAGTAAGTGACTCTGCACAGTTTGTAGAGCCACAAACAGCCACACAAGCCAGATAAACAATGTGGCATGCAAATTACAGCATGAGCAGCTGAATTGTATGCTAATCAACCTATCCAAGATGGAGAAGCTATTCAACAAGCTGTAAAGCAACCATGTAGACACAGTGCTGGGTTTTCCTACAATTCTAAAACCTCTTGGAATGCAGCCATGGAAAGGAGTCTACACAGGAACAATGTTAGGGGCTGCTGTTGCTTTAGGGGCTGCTGTTGCTTTAATTCATGTGCATGTGCAACAGACTGAAGTCTATGCTGCTGTTGTTTCTAGTAGACCAAGGCCAAGAAGGAGAGGAGTTTTCAGTCTATGTGATTGGAAACTGTAGAGAGCTACAGGGTGGATAGAGACACACTACAGGAAGTCTGCAACCTCTGTCATCCTCAACTCAGTGCCAGGGCAAGCCAAGGGGAATGTATCCCACTGGAGACAAAGATATGTGTAGCACTTAGAATCCTAGCTACAGGTACTTTTCAGAGACCAACAGGGGACATGCTAGGGGTGTCAAAGACATCAACATCCATTATTCTCCATCAATTCTTGAATGCTATGCTCCAACATGCTAGAGACCATGCATATTTTCCCCATACTGAGGATAGGGCCAGAAATATGCAGGAATTATACCCCGTAGCACACTACCCTGATGTATTGGGTGCCATAGATTGCATATGTGTAGAAATTAAGACACCACCCAGGGAACAGTGAAGGCTCTGCATTAATACAAAGGGTATTCACTCTACTAGCTGCTAACTTGTGTGTAATGTCAAGCGAATCATCTTGAATGTGTGTGCTGGCAACTCTGGCAGTTACAATGAATCACATATCTGGCACACCTCCCAACCCTATGAGACGTTTGCTAGGGGGGATATCCCACAGGGTCATTTAATGGTGGATGTAGGTTATACACCAGAACCATGGCTGAGGACACCCATCAGAAATGCACACACACCCACTGAAGAATGCCATAATGAGGCACACTCTTTAAACAGAAATATCATAGACCATGTGTTTGGGCTGCTGAAGTCACAGTTCCAGTGCCTAGATACATCTGGGGGAGCCCTGCAGTACAATCTACAGACATATACTGAAATATTCACAGTATGTGCCATGCTACACACCATCCTGAGAAAACAGCTTTAGCAGGATCAACTTGGGGAAGGAGCACACATCCCACCACCAATATCAAGGTCACCACAGCCACATGCAGATGAGGAGTCAGAGGGGGAAGCAGAATCTGCTGTGGGTGTAGGCAGATGTAGGCATGCTCAATATGCCCTCACATTGGCTAAAAGAGAAAGCATAGCACACTCACTCACCTCCTAAGGGCCTGAAACTTTCCTCCTGCACACATACACATAGTAACACTGATGCCAAGAAATGCTCACAAACTTTACCTCCAGATGTCCTGGCTGTGTATTGCTTGCATCAGAGTCAGCCCTGAACTAAAACTGTTGCAACTGCTAGATTTATAAGGTAAGTGTTAAACCTGGAGTACATTGTGTAATAATATGAATGATTGTCATATCCTTACATTTTGTTACTTGGTAGTGTAAGCAAGTAAAAGATGGAAGATTTGTACAGAAATGACCTTAACATGTGAAAGCAGAGATGCATTTGACTTATATGTGTCCATTAATTAGTAGGCCTCAAGCATCAAAGATGCACACAGCCATACCTCTCAAAAGTAGAGATGGCCACCACTTGCCCTCGGTTTAGCACCACATTTGAGCTAGAAAATCATTAAAGAGAGAAGTTAGAAGGTAATGATACACAATGCAGTTTCAAACTTCACAACCCTGACAATATCATTCACAATAAAGTTGGAAAATGTTGATACAATCAAATCACAAATGTTCAAAGACCAATATAAGTCAAAGGTACAATCACCAGTTCAACATCACAAATGCAGATATACTAAGCACTAAGACAGCTATGCATCCTGCCCATCAAACACAAAGTGTATGCATCCCTGGATCCAAAAATAGAAAACAGGGATATAACAAAGTTATCATCACCTGCCCAATGTGTTGGGGGGGCAGGAAGCCTAGTCTGCCACAAAAGGTTAATGAGTGTGTGTGTGAGGAAGAAAGAAAAATAGGCAGAAATTTGGATAAATCAACAAATGGCCAGTGAGATAAAATGAGTTTTAAGCTGTATGGCTGAACCTTGTAACTGGTGTGTGGATGTGTGTGTGTGGATGTGTGTGTGTGTGTGTGTGTGTGTGTGTGTGTGTGTGTGTGTGTGTGTGTGTGTGTGTGTGTGTGTGTGTGTGTGTGTGTGTTTGTGTGTGTGTGTCTGTAGGGGTGTTCCAGGTAAAATTGCTGTGTGAGTGTCTGAATGAACACAGCCAATCTTTGTGCTAGTCTACATCTTGGTGTGTTGGACAGTTGTGAGCCATGTATGGTAGAGGTGGCAGTTCATTGTTGTCATCTCTGACCGTGAGAACTGTCTCTGACAGCAGTTGCACAGGCATGTCCACACCCATGGTCATATGCATTGCTGTTACTTGAACATGACTGATGTCTGCTGGATGAACTCCCCTGGCAAGAGGACCATGACTCCATGGCCTGCCATGTCTGGGTGTAGACAGCTCACCCACTGATGAAGTAGTGGAAGTACTGCCACTATGGGAGCTTAAATTGGCATGGACACATTGGCTAACAGGAGATGTTGTGGCTGACCTACACCTATGAGAATGGCATCTCCCTCCCGGCAAATGTTCGATCATGGACACCTCTCATTCCAATGTGTCATTCATCCAAGCCATTGAATTGGCAACACAGTGGAGGCAGTCATGCATGTCAGACTGTGCCACATCTAGAACCCTAAGCATTTCTCTGGAGCACCTATGATAAGGTATCTCTGCCTTCATGATGGCTCTAAACATAAGTTGAGTGGCAGAGGAAGAGACACCTGAATCAGGTGGAGGATGGACAGCAGGCTTCCTCTGAGCACCTCTAACAACCATCCTGTGTTGCACCTTGCCCATTCTTTGACTATGGCCAGAGTCAACAGACACTGAAGCCACAGTAACCACACTTCCCTCCACTTGTCCAATATGTGAGGGCTCGCTAGAATGGGTAGGCATAGGCCTATTGCTGTGTCCAACGGAATTTCAGACAATGGCTGTATGTCAACCATACTGTCAGATTCAACATCTGCACCCCCCCTGACTGTGCTTCTCTTTGGCCACGATCATCATCAGAATATGCTTATACTCTGACATCAGATGGTAGAAGTCCCATGCTACCATGGTCAGGATCATCTGTGTTAATAAGCCACAAACACAGTAAAATGTAATACCTAAACTACTATACTCCAATATATGGTAACAAAGTAACAGTGCTGCAACTATTTGACAGTAGAGCAATATACACAACAGTCCTGACATCATCATCATACACTAAAATATTTCTTTGAATTGCTCATCAGTACTGACATTAAAATGTTTGGCTTACCATGTGCAGATGATGGTATCCTTTGCACAGCAGATGGTTCTGGAAGAAGTTAAGGAAAAGGTAGGGACAACATCATCAGAATTAATACTAACATGGGGGATAATTCTTTTCCCCTTTATATGTCCATTAACTATACTTTCAACAGGAACTTGGATGACAACTCCAACATAAGCTAATCAATCAGAATGTGTTGTTAACTTTAGAAATCTTCAATCCTCCCCAAAAAATGTCTTGTGAAACAGAAGTAATGTATTGATTTAAATTGCTTTACTGTGCAACAATATTCAACAATTGAGATGCAAAAGCCTACCTGGAAGCTCTTCCTGAGACAAGTTTGCTGTCCCAGAAACAGTACCACCAATGTCAAGGACATGCTTTTCTGCACATTCCTGGGAGTTGTCTGGATCCCTGACAGTGGACAGGAACTCTTCATTTGGTGTTAGTGGTGGGTCTGTAGCAGTCCTCCTGGTACCCATCCAATCACTTCCCACTGCAGCTGCTCTACTCTGTGCAGATGAGATCATATCAGTGGCACTATGGTGCACATGGTTATATGCCCTTCTGTGGCCACCCATGACATTAACATCTGCAGCAATCTGCTGCCAAATCTGCATTTTGATTGACATATCTTGATGTCCTCATTTAAGCAGGAAGGGACTATGCTCCCTAAAAGCGTCAACAATGACCTGATTCACATAGTCAATGAAGAATGCCTTTCAAGGATTGAGATGCCTGCATGATATAGAACTAGGTGTCCTGAAAGACAACAGAAGGATAATACATATATGTATCACATAAGTATAAAATAACAGTTCCCAGATAAAACAGAAAAGGTAGCATTACAGTATTACCCACTGGAGAAGCATAAACCTGTCTAGAGATTTGAAACACCAACAACAGGTTGGATGCAAAAAAGAAGAGTAATGACAGCAACATATTTTTTTTTGTGCCATAACAGAAATGCAGCTTTGCTGCCACCCCCCCCCCCAAAAAAAAAGAACAGACAAATGCTAAATTTTGCTAACAAACCATCTTCAAAATGAAAAAGTGCTATCAAATGAACTGTCCCTGAAACATATCTACAGATTTAACACAGAACATTCCATTTTATGGTATTGCCAGTCATGTATACGTGTGAAATGCCCTGACAAATATGCCCATGGCATCAGTACACTTCTAATTAATGCATACAGATAAAAGTATAACATTTTTGCTAATCAAAATATTAAACTATTATACATAGTTTTCTTAATTACATTCCAGCATATGCAGTATGTAAATGATAAAATGCAACCATACCTTCTCAAGTTCAGTAATCCTACATGCAGATATATCCCAAAGTAATAGCCTCTTTTCTGTATTCTCCACATAGGCAAGTCTTCTCACCTTGCTTTTTTGTGGTGTATATTCAGAGCTGTCAGCATGATGAAGATGCAAATCAGGTGTGAACTCCTTAGAATTGTTGAATCTCAAACACTTGGCTCCATGTATCTGATATAAACGTAGTGCAGGCACTCCCTCAGTGTTTGTTTTTCATGGATTGCAACTGTGAATGATTACTAGTTGGGAGAAGGAAAACACAACAGCACTGCAGGCTGACCTGCATCCAGTGGGTGTGTCAGGTTAGATGTATAAAATGTTAGATGTAATGTTGTCAAGATTGGAAATGTAAGTAAGCAGCACACAATTCACATATTCTGGTCATTAACATCCAGCCTCCCCTTCATTTGTTGGCAACAGCATATGATATTATTGCCATTTAATATATTCACAAATTTTAAGGGCAAAGATATAGAATGGGTTACAGACTGCACATCTCAGATTACTGGTCAGATAAGAGAAGAATGGCCAGCAAACATAGAGCGGTAAGACAAGAGCTATATATGTACAAGCAATAGTCATAACTGATTGTGTGATCACTTAGTGCACTAGATTAAAAAATAATAAATGTGCCATTAATAGTTGTATGATTTCATATTACTGCAGATGCTGCTGCAGTTGTTTGTATGCAGAATGATTTCAGGTCCTTGCTGTAAAGCTCTGTGTGTGGCAAAGAGGTATAAAGCACCCCTCCTGTGTTTTGAAGGTTCACTGGAGTAAGAGTTTAAAATCCATACCTATGTAAAAACATTTCATGTGCACCAACATTTTCTAATGTGTATGGCATAGATTAATTTTTCTCATTTCAACAGCTTGCCCCTTTTTTCCCCTTTTTTTAGGGGGGGGCAGTGTTCGCTCAATGCACCACTTAGTGGAAAAATGGGAAATGGAGAAAAATTAATGTCAGGTTTGGCTGTGTGCATCTCATTTGCAGAAAGCATGGCAGTGCACAAACTGGACTAGTGGGCCACCCAGGAAACATACAAAACTCCTACAGAACACCTACAATCAGGGCATCTGAAAAAGGTCAAAGGCCAAAAAGAATACATTGCTGAAATTTCTGTACTTCGTCATGCAAATGTGCTTAGTGGCATTGCACAGTGGTTAACACAGAGACCTTAAGAATGATTAGGAAATCAGAAAAATTCATGTAACAAGTCCTGTGGCAATAGGTGTAAGTGTAGGGCTGAAGTACATTTGGTCCTGGGTTCAAGTACAGAGGGTAAAACCTATTTTTACTATTTTGAGAGTGTAGTTTACAGCAATGAACTGAAAAACAGACAAGTGTTATTTCAACATTCTTGTTTCAACAGGTGTAAGTGTAGGACTACCATAGGTATGGTTCTTGGTTCTAATGCAGGATATTCCAGACATTTTTACTGTTGTTCCACTTCCCATTATATTCACTCTTACTTTATAACACTTTACATAGTACAGCTGATATGAATTATATGTAGGAGGGATGCAACACCATTATTGTGTTTTCAGATGTGTGACGGAGGATAAGTTGTCTACTATATTTCTATAAGTATAATTCTGCTACCTGGACTTGCATAGCCTTCACAATTAACTAAGACACATACACAACTGGATCTAAAACAATAACTTTGTGAGATCACACACATTCATTTGTAACAGTTTAAAATGTCACTTGTTTTTATGTATGATTCCTAACTATGTCTGAGCAGCACTTCTTCTGTGACAAAGAATGAACATCAACGCTATGGAACAAAATTTTTGTCTCTTATGCCTAGGTTTCAATCCCACACTGTAAAAGTAAATTTTTCTGAGTGCATAAAGACAAACAATATATTGCCAGGTCATTACATGTATGCCCCCCAGTGCATGTCTGCAAACTTAAGTCACCTAACAGTTAACTTTCAATTTCTAATATATATTTCCTGGTGACACCAGTAGACACCCCTCAAACTAAGGTAAAGTGTTAGATTAACCTTCCAATTGTAATTATTTAATTTCTCCCTGCTTGGAACTGCTGTGCTCTGCCTAACATTGTACAAATGTGGTTGGCATCACTGAGGGCTTGCACACTACCGGTAAAAGCAATAACTGAAATTTGTGGGTAGCATCAGTTTCCATTTCTCTAATTTGGCTGGTAGACATGGATGACATTGGGGAGGAAGGTGCGCACTTTAAGGGACAGAGGTGGGGTGTCTAGGGGTCCAGGATATTTACTGGACTCCTGGTAAATGACCACAGGCAAAGGCTTCAGCAGGCAGACTATTTTGTCTCCCAGTACTCTGGCTCCTAGTACAAGTCTGAGGAATGGAATAGTTTGACTCAGGCTGCATTCACTGCCACTGGTATTCCACAGACTGGAGAGCAATACAGGCATCATTTTAATGATCTACACAGGAGAAAAAGGAATACTCTTAACCATTGGTTGCAGAAATCTAGATTGAAGACAATAAGAGAGTACTTGTAAGACTTAGAATGCTAAATATAGGCAAGATTGGTATGCATAATGCTGTTCTGTTCTTTTCTGTTTTTTTTCCTCAGCTCCCACCAAACATTAGTTCAATTGACAAGTTCATGTTGCTCGACTGGAGAGACTGAGGGGAGCAAGCAGTATATATGCAGCAGAAGAGAAGTGTGGTTGTAGCATTAAAAGGTAAAAATATTTTTTTGTGGTCTTTTATAGAGTTGCATCAAATTGAGCATGCATATATCAACTGTAAAAGCAAGTATGCATGCATTATTCTGTAGCACAAACCAATTGTAAGAGTCCAATATTAGACTATAGTAAGAGGCTGTGGGTTCAAATACCACAATTCACAACTATGCAATACTGTTACTTCTGCTGTTCAATGACCTATTCAAGCTAAACCTTGACAACTGGATGAGTGACTGTAAATACACCCCTGGGATGGCACCCATGTCTCTCATGGACAGTGCCATTCAGTGCTGATCACAAAATCTCTCTGTTAATAATGACCATCTAACTATGTTCAATAAGGATACTTGTGTTTTGACATGGTTAGGATTGTAAACACCCTAGGGCCATATGGCTAGTATCCTCCTATGAAACTATGAACCTATGCAGGCCTCCCAACATCTTCTCTCCAACCTGCCCTGCTGATGTCATCCACTATAAGTTGACCTGCAGTCTTGTAAAAGTCAGACTTGTGCTGTGGCACTTGTGCATAGTACTGAGTTCTGTAGTTTTTTGTAGATAGCTAGGGGTTCTCTTCTCACTGCAGTCAACTGGGGATATGTCTGTGTTGTTGACATTATTGAGAATCTTTTACACCAGCATGTGAGATACAGTTATTACCACATTTTCCTCAGCAGACATTGCTGATGTCATCAGCTATATCTGATTTGTGGACATGCACTATTCCCACCAGAGCAGGGTCAAAGACTGGCCTGGAGGCCAGGCAGAAGTCATCTCATCCTATAAGATACAGATTACAGTGACATGGATTTCAGTCTATCTACACACATCATGGCATGGTTTGTGTTTTTTTTGGTGAGAAACCTCTGTGGTATCTCCAGCTGCTGCATGTGTCTGGTGAGGTACATGCAAAAGAGGTCATTATACTCTTAGTGTTCTGATGAGGTTTGATTGCAGTTCTGTCATACAATACTATCATAATCATAGGTGGACTCAATGATTGCACCCAATATGCAAGAATTAGCAGACACAGTAAGCCAAATATCACACTTTAGCTTGAACTGTTAAGAAATAGATTCCAAACAGAAAAGGGCCAAGCACAGATCCCTGGGGTACACCAATGTTGGCAGGTCTACTGGTACAGGCTGATTCACCAACTTTCACAGTATGTGTTCTGTCAGTGAACGAGTTGGTTACCCATCTAGTGACATGAGGTTTAATCCCCAGCTGTGAGAGTTTCTCAATAATCCCTGCCTGGGGGGGGGGTGTTCAAACCCTACACCAGTTGAGGACAGCCAATATGCACTGTCTTATCTACAGTCAGGCCTATCACACAGAATCAATGGGCAACATCACAGATCACCTATCATGTGACTCATCACATATACCTTCCTGACATGGTTTAATACATACTTCAACACATCCTGCACACAAACTATGTTGCTGTAGAAGGGTGTTTTTAACATGCATCTGTATGATTTGGGGGGGCAGCATGCATGTTGAGACACATCCTGACTCTCCTCATCTGTGATGTAGACCAACATGTCATCATGGACCTTCTCTAAATAGATCCTAGTGATATCCCTGCTGTGTGCAACAGACTTGTGTGAGTTGTTAATGCTACATCATGTCTGTTACATCTGTTAGATGTCCTCAAAGAGATCATCGAGGGCATGCATGGTGACAACACTATCATCCTTTTGAACTTGACAAGCCCAAGACATTTGACACAAATCAACACTGACGTATTCACTCAGCACTGTCAGATGTGGCCATATACACCTATATCAAGTGGGTAGACCAGTGTATCGCATGCATGGTATCTAAATATGTTGACGTGTGTGAAGTGACCTATATCTCAGGTCCTGTGTGAGCTCCCTTTGGTGACAGCTCATTGGTATAAATGATGGTGAATTAGTAGATGTAGTAGCGGTAGTACTACAATGAAAGGATCTATGTTGTTGACATGGTTTTTATATGGTGTCTGCCACTGAGCTCAATATTCTGAACAACAAAATGGCTTGGAAATGGGATTGTTGAGTTGCTCCTATATGACTTCAATGCATTGTATGCAGGTGGAGACACATGGGTTGCCATCCAGTCCACTCATAATGTGTGTGCGTCAGTGAATTGCATATGATGAGGGAGTGGTTCATTTACATATGTACTCTGTACAAAGACTACTATGGCGTACAACTGCATACAATGTCTACTCCAGTTTGGTAACATGTTTTATGAATCATAAAGGTCTTTGGTAGGCTGTAGAAGGAATACCAAAACAGAACAACATCAAACGGTTTTATTAATAGTAACCAGCAAAACATCCAAATAACAGTGAATTCAAATACTGTTATCCTTTATACCATCCTCTGTTGTATATATACCTCTGCCATTCATATAGACTGATTCCAAAATCAGTACCCTAGAGTAGGAGGAATGCTTCAAGGCATTGCAACCTTGGAGATAATATATATTATGCTTCATTCACACTTACAGACCATCTCTTCAAGTCATGACATTGATGATGCTCAGAATTTCAATAGGCATCCCTAATATTGTACTTATCCTGCTTGTAATGGCCCTTATTTGGGGTATTCTAGAAAACAAACTTGCTCTGAAAACTACAATTTTCCTGAATTATTTATGATCAGTGTAATGTAAAAAGATACAACTAACAACCTAAAAATGCAAGCAGATCACTAAACTGTGCAGCATTTGGGTTTGGATTTACAAAAACCCTTATAATAATGTGAACTGCTAGAACATCTAACAATGTTCATGAGTGAATCATCTGCTGAGGTTTCAGTCAGTCAGAACATACTAATTTTAGAATGAACCAATTTTTGTAGTGGTAATTAGAAAAATAGGCACTGTGGTGGGGTGGGTAGCGGATCTAGATAATGTGTTAGCAGTAAACATTCTACTTGACATTTTCATAGTTGCTATCAAGTTAGGATTTTCTTTCTAGGATGATGTTTTAAGCATCAAGCCTTTTGGGAATATCCTCTTTGGTTCAGGAGAATCCTATAGTTTCACCACTTGCAGGGAACAGATTGTAGAGTTGACTCATAAGTGGGACTTGTGTTACGTCTTCTCAGTGCATGATCCAGTGTGGGG